>NW_026729164.1:0-164971 GCF_030272615.1 Cryptomeria japonica
TAGAGTTTGATGAAGAAAATTTGCAAGGACATTCTTTTCAACAAAGAGATGCTTTATCACAACGAACAAACAATAGTGGTAAAATCAACAAAGCATATCTTCCTAAACCAATAATCACCTATTGACTTGTCCTTTGGAAATTTAAAAAAAAATTAAAACAATCACATGCCAGTTTGGACTAGAGCTCAATACGAACAACTTAGAAAACAACAAAAACAAATCAAGGAAGAAGATAATCCGATATTCCAAACTTTTGGGTATATCGTTGTTGATGAAGAAGCCGTCAATAACACCATCAGAGACCTTGAGAAAGATTTCAAATTTGATAGACTAATGGAAAAATTATTGGCAAAACAAAAAGAGAAATATCTTTTGATGTTGGCAAAATCAAGAGCTAAATTGCCACAAGACTTTAACATAGAAAGCTTGAAACAAGATGCAGAGGCAAGTAACACCCAAAACATAGATGATCCAAACAATGAAGATGTAAAAAAAGAAAGTCATGAAGAGACAAGAAAAGAACGTGATGACACAAGAAAAGAGCGTAGTGATCAAAGAACTTATGAAGAAATAAGGAGAAACTATATGGATAATCCATTTTTAAACCTTACTCAACAAATGCAAACTCTACAACAACAGATACAAGATATGCAAAATAGAACAAGCTCCAAGAAGTATTCATTTGAATATATCTGCCCATATCCTTTCGATAAAAATTTGAATATGGTACCATTTCCACAACATTGCGAGATCCCTAAATATGACAAATACGATGGAAAATTTGATCCTCAAGATCACATTAGGGAGTTTTGTACTATGAGTATGGAATTTGAGCACGACGAAGCTTACCTAATGCATATTTTCCCTAGGAGTTTAAATGGACAATTAATGGAATGGTTTTTAAGATTACCATCTGGAATCAAATCTTTTGAAGAACTCGTGAATAGATTTATTTCACAATACTCCTACAATGTAAGGATTGAGATAACAATGCTGGATTTATGCAATGTTAAACAAAAGAATGGTGAATCTTTTATGATCTTCTTGCAACGATGGAAACAGATGTTTAATAAGTATCCAAGAGATGTACCTGATCAAGAAAAGATGTGTATATTCATTGATAATCTTATCAGTGAAATGAGTTATCGACTAAAAATGAAATGTCATCCCTCCTTCGCCAAGATGATTGAGAATGGTCTGAAAATAGAAGATGTGATGATAAAGAAAAGAGAGCTAAAACTTTACAATAATTCTTATAACAACAACAACAACAATAACAATGACAAACCCAAGTTCTGGTCAAAGAATAGGAATGTCATCAATGGAGGAAATGACGACAATAGTGCTACAAAACAGCAACCAATTTTTAATCTATCAAGTCAAATCCCAAACAATAACAATCAAGAAAACAATAAAACCAAGTCTTTCTTCTCCAATCCTCACAGGAAATTCACAAACATTGGAGAACCATTGGAATCAACTTTAAAAACTCTTCTTGCAAACAAACTGATTGTTTTACCAGAAGCAAGAAATTATGAACCACAAGTCAAGCCTAATTGGTGGAATGAAAATTATTTTTGTAATTACCATCGGAATAAAGGACACCAAACAAATGATTATTAGAGATTGAAACACCTTATCCAAGATCTAATTGATAATGGAACTATCACAGTGGATAGCCATAAGACAAACAAATCACACCTAGTTTTCAAAAATCCACTTTTGAATTATGACAAAGGTAAACCATCCAAATAAAAATATGACAAAGGAAAAGCCAGAGTGAACTACACTTATACATATGATGATGTGGTAAATGTCATCATTGTTAAAGATAATCCACCTTTAGAGCCAATCAATGTCATTACCAGAAGCAAAGCAAAGGTCACCTTTCCGGGTATAACAAAAGACTCAACATCCACTTCACAACAATACAATTTAGTAGAGAAATTACAAAGAATACCCGCTCAAATATCAATTTTGGAACTTCTCAAAGTTTCACCTATGCATAAGGAAATTTTGGAAAAAGCTTTAGTGGAAACAACAATTCCAAAATACTTGGATGTAGACCAGTTCCAAAACATGGTGGGACACCTTATAGCCCCTCATTGCTTATCATATTTTGAAAATGATGATGTGTCCTTGCAACATCCTTACAATGCTCCTTTACATGTTGAAGTCACCGTTAATAAAACTCATGTCAAACGCGTACTCATAGATTATGGAGCGGGCTTAAAAATTTGTGCATTAAGTTTGATAAAAGCTTTGGGATATTCAGAAAATGCAGTAGATCCAAAGAAGAAAATAACTATTAAGGCTTATGATGAAGTAGAGCGTTCTTCTAAAGAAACTGTGGTGTTGCCGATCAAAATAGGACCTGTGGAAAAGAATACATTATGTCAGGTTTTAGATTTGAATCTCTCTTACAACATTCTTCTAGTAAGGCCGTGGATTCACACCATGCAAGTAGTTCCTTCTACATATCATCAATGTGTAAAATTTCCTCATGAAGAACAAGAAGTCACTATAATTGCATTCTAGCAAATATTGCAATAATCTAAAGCCAACACAAGATACAAGAGTTCCTTATAACAGAGAATCAGTATATCCTACCAAAGAAATTCAAGAAAAGTTATGGGAAACCTTTGAGAAAAATCTCAAATTGAATGATGAAGGAATGGGAAAATATTCTTTGCATAGTTTTCCACTTTCACCTAAGTTATATGGAAAGCCTATATGAAATGAAAGCTTGAATAAATTTGAGCATAAGTGTGATGCTACAAATTTGAAGGATGATTATTGAAAATGGAGGAGTGAGAGCTCTATTTATAGCAAGAATAGGGCAATGGATGGTCAAGATTGAATGGTTTAATCAAGGGTTGAGTTTGAAAGTTGGGGATCCATGTACACAATTTGCACCAATGAAATGATGACAAGTCTCATCATAGGGTTGGGTTGAAAGAAGGGGTTGGAGACATTGAATGCCTGAGAAGACCTCATGGTTATCTAGAGGCTAAGGGTCAAGTCTAAGTTAGGATTACCCACTGGATTAGGAGTTAATCCAAGGATAAACCTTTGTGCAAATGATTAAGAGATAATCATGGTCAAAGCATTAAAGGCCTGATGAGACCCTTGGGTTGGGTAGAGGTTGAGTCAAAACAAATGTTTTAACCATGTAGGAGGGTTTGGGTTAACCATTAATGGTTATTGGAGACTTTGTGGATTAAGTGGTTGAAGGTTGGAAGCTTTCAAAGGTTATCAAAGACTTTGAGACATTTAGTGGTTGAAGGTTGAAAGTCTTTAATGGTTATCAAAGACTTTGAGGCTTTGAGAAGTGACTTCCCTTTGCTTAGGGATGTGACAAAGTTTAGAGGAGGGGTTAGGTTAATTAGAAGCAATTAGAAGATTCTAGAAGGGATTAGAAAGGGGTTTGGGATTTTGCAATTGGATGGGGGGATAATAGGATTTAATTGATTTAAATGATTTAATTCAATTTGGTTGCAATTTGGAGAAATTAAATAAATTAGATTTATTTAATTTTAGGATAACTATTTAATTAAATTTGAATTTAATTAAAAGTGGATAGGGGGAATTTAATTGAATAAAATGATTTATTCATTAAATGGGTATAGTGAATTTTATTTAAATAAATTGAGTAATTTACTTAATAAAATAGAAGAATGTGGATAGTTTAATTAAATTGGATTTAATCAAATAGGAAAATGAACATAAAATATTCATTTAGGAATATGGTCATTTTTATATGTCTACATTTTTCCCCTCTTTGAAGTGACGTGTGTGCACATGTTATTTCAAAGAAAATGATGCTTTATCATGATTTATGATCAAATGCGATTTTTGTGTCGCTCTTGTGATTTGTAAGTCGTGCCCCAGATTTGATTTGATGTGTGATGCCCCAGATTCAATATTTGATGATGATGCCCCCTCGGGAGATGAATCAATATTTTGGTTGAAAATTTTTGATTTATTTTGAGGAGTTGCGTATGATGTGTATGATTTCGTGCATGTATAATATGTGTAAATTGATTCATCTCCCGATAAGTTACAAATGTTTTGGTATAGGGGAGACCGCGACCATATTACAGGTCCATTAGGCTAACCCTAATTTCATTTTCCTCCTATAAAAGAGGAAAAAAGCTTAAATTAGGTTCATTTGTGCTTTGTTGACTTTGGAGAAAGAGAATTTGCTTTGGAGAGAAAATGCCTATTCCATATCACAGACACCGTTTCAAGTGCGTTCGGAGGTATCGGAGACCTGTAGCGCGTGGACCACCAGTAAGTCAATGTTTTTGACCCTTTTTTGATTTTTTATTTTGTCGTTTTTAGTCAGTTTTTGAATTTCAAAGTTCGGGTTTAACGTTCTAGCGCGTCTAGGGTCTAGAGTAGCACATACAAAGTGTGAAGTAGCGCATTGAGTTCAAATTTAGGGGTCGCGTCCGAAAAAGATAGGCTAGCGCATAAAATTATTAGGTTAGCGTGTGCATGTAGAATAGCGCATGGAAAGTGTCAGGTAGCGCGTCCAGTCAGCAGGTTAGCGCCTAGGGGTGACCTAGTGCATAGGGGTCATAGCGGTTTGCATAGGTAAAGCGATTTAGCGCATGGGACTAACCTAGCATATAGGGCCAAACGGGTAGCACCTAGGAGATGTATATTAGCACGTTGGCAGAGTCTAGCGCATGGGGTGGGTTAGGTGGCGCATGGGGAGAAAATATTAGCGCGTAGAGTTAGTATAGCGCATAGGATAGACAGATTAGTGTGTAGGAAAAATAGCCTAGTGCGTGGGGGTTTTTTTAGCGCATTGAGCATTTGTTTTAGCACATCCGAAAATTTTTTGGAAGATGGGCCGATTTGAAAATTTGCTTTGTTTGCCTATCATGATGTGATGGATTTATCCAATATGAGTGTTGGTATAACTTGTTTTGATTTGCGTGTTTTTAAGTTATGTATAGATACCAATGTGTTGTATTGATCAGAATATGATTTATTTGCGTGTTCTATTTCAAGTTCAATGTGTGTGAAGCCTGAGTTGTGTTACAAGCCGATATGGGTTGGAAACTTGAGTTGTTTTACAAGCTGATATGGGTGGGAAACTTGAGTTGTTTTACAAGTTTTGATATGGTTTTGGAGAACTTGAGTTGTTTTACAAGTTGATATGAAATGATAGGATTTTGAACTTTGATGTAGATGAGCAAATTGTTTCATGTTGTTGATAGAAGTTTGATTTTGATAGCTTTGTTTTGATGTGGAAACTGATATTGGATTTGTTTTGCTTGTTGACAGGAGCGATTGGGTGTGGTACAGTCACGGGAGAGATTTCCTAGACCGTGGATATTGATACCACGGTTGTCACAGGATGATTTGGACATTATTGAGAGATGTGGTTTGACGTCTCTCCTGGATATGCCTCGGTTCACTGTGAACCGGGGGCTGTTGACAGCTTTGGCAGAGAGGTGGCATAGTGACACCAACACCTTCCATTTTGCCACTGGAGAGATGACAGTCACACCTGAGGACTGTTACCGGATCCTACGCATCCCTGTGGTAGGTGCACTACTACCTTACGAGCAGTCAGAGGAGGGTGGCATAGAGGCGCTGTGCCAAATTTTCCAAGATGAAGTCTGCGGCTACGAGATTCCATGGCAGGAGTTTCTAGATTTGGATTATGCACCGCTGCCATCTGTACTGGCAAGATTCATTGGGGGATTCCTTTGTCCTGATCGCAGGTCAAAGGGATTCTCGATGGGATGGGGACTGGTTTTGGAGGAGATGGTTACTCAGGGCAAGAGGTTTGCATGGGGGTCAGCGATGCTGGCTCATTTATACAGGAGTCTGCATGAAGTAGTATACCTCAGTTACGGTAGCTTGTCAGCTGGCGTGACATTATTACAGGTATGGTGCTGGGAGCACATTCCAGTAGCGAGGCCACTGGCAGACAGGGACAGGCCCGCAGGTGCAGCATATGCCTATGGATACAGAGGTCTAGTTGTCCAGCATAAGCTGGGCAAACTAGAGCATTGGAGGAGGGTTTTTGATGACATAGATACGGTCACTTGGCGACCGTACATAGGATGTGAGGTGTGGGCTGAGGATGGGCTGGAGATGCCCTTTTTGTTCATGACCAGGTACCTAATTGGGAGGACCCCATTCATGATTGAGTGATTTGTGGTGACCTGAGTTTTGAGGCAGTTCGGGCGCCAGCAGGGTATTCTGTAGGGAGCGTGTCTTTATGCACGGCGGCAGCAGGATGTGGCTGATTGGGGGCCGACTATTGATAGTGTCGTGGTAGTGGAGGAGTTTGTGGGGTTGGCTGGGCAGATCTGGGATTATGCCCTAGAGATTCAGGATGCGGGGATGACAGATGAGTTCACTCGATTGTTTGCTGCGCGGGCAGTGGCCAGGATATCCGATCCGGAGGAGATGAGGCTAGCATTTGACTCAGATGAGGAGGGAGACGGGGGAGATGATGGACATGATGGGGAGGATGAAGGAGGAGGAGGAGTTAGAGGAGCCAGAGGTAGGCGGGGAGGTATAGTGAGGAGAGGAGAGAGAGGTGTGGATCGAGCAGTGCGGCTGGGAAGGATAGACAGGGGGAGAGGTGGATTGGCTATCGGAGCTGGGGGAGAGGGGAGAGTGGGGGAGGCGCTATCTGTGGTGGGTGGTGAGGAGGAGCTGAGTAGACCAGCACAAAGGAGGAGGACGGATGTACTCCCACCTCCAGTACCGAGGACAGGTCGAGTGGGAGGGGTTCCTCCAGCATAGGTACCGCTCCAGGTTCGAGTGCCAAGGCACATGGAGGATGCTCAGATATGGACCTTGCAGATTACTGTGCAGCAGCTGCAGGCACAGATTTTGACCTATCAGCGACAGATTTCTCAGTTGACTACTGAGAGAGATACCGAGATAGAGTGGAGGGGGCGAGCGGAGGAGGTGGTGGCGAGTATGCAGAGGGCAGCGGTGGGTGGTCCGATGAGAGATACCCTTAGAGAGTTGGCGCTGAGAGCCCAGAAGGTAGAATACTATAGGCGGCAGTACCCAGGGACTGACGAGTACAGAGTTTTGCTCAGTCAAGATCTAGCTGATCTCGAGCCACTGGGTCACGATCTGAGAGCCAAGGTGTGACAGGGCCACCGAGACAGGACCCTCCTGGAGATCCAGGGGTGGGTGCATCTGGAGCGAGACCATCTCCGTCAAGGGATAGTCATACTTGAGAGACATGGTCTCTGTTGTATTTTTTAGCATTTGTTATTCTTTGTACTGGACACAATGTTTGGACACTTTTTGTAGATTTTGATCATTTTGAGATATATATATATATATATATATATACAAAACACCATTTTTGATCATGTAATGTGTTGATATGGATGCATTTATTTTATGTGAGGATGTAATGCGTAAATATATGATGTAATGTATGATGCAGGATGAATGCTATTTATATGCTGTGAGATGTATCTTGAAAATGAGATGTATGTTTTAATATGCTACAAAATGTAAAATGATATGTAAATGATGTTAAAATGATATGCAATGATGTTTAAATGATATGTGAACATGCTTAAATGATATGTGACTACTGGTAAAATGATATGCAACTAATTGTTTTTGGAGCATCCCTCATTCTGTATTTGCCATCCGATGGAACCATATGTTTGCTTTCGTTGTAGATATCATCATTGAGCATTGATTTTTTTAGGATATGTTGAAAATTTATACAAGCATAATGGTATAATTGAACCATAATGACCTGAGAAAAATTTACATGATTTTTGATTTTGCAAGATAGCACAAGCATCAAGTTATAATTGAACCAGGACGACTTGAGTGCGTATTGCGTAAATAGACAAGATTAAATCATTTGTATGTGTGAAGTGGAATCAGGCCTTCAGTTATATTTGTTGTATCACGTCTCGAGGCAAGGATTCATACAATACAAGTGATCGCCTCCCAAACAAAAGACTAAGAAAATATTGGAAGTTCCCCATGATCTCTAGCTTTGAAGTATTTTATGGGATATAGGAGAAGATTCCAATAATTAAAAAGTTCAAAATGCAAAATAGTCAAGACTTTTATGCGATAATGCAACATTTAGTACTTCAGAAAATCATCCATCCTTGATATTTTTGTGAATTGTTTTTGTTTAGTTTTGGCGATGAAGTGTAGTTTGGTTGCTGGATGTCATGCTTCTGAGTTTTGCAATAGTTGGAATGTCTTGAATGTTTGCAAGTTTTAATGCCCCTAGCTGAATGTGCCTTGTGATATGATCATGTACAGTGATTTCCAAGCCATGGTGGAATGTGGTAAGAGGATATATATATATATATGGATAACCCAGGATAGTGACTATACTAAGTATGTACTGAATGGATATACGCTAAGTGTCGGGCGATGGCCGATAGTGTTTTGATGGATAAAATGGAAATAGCTAGAGGAGCCATTTTTTTACAAGAGCGCCTGTTTACCAGGTTTTCACCATTTGTTTTTATTGTACTTTGTTTTGTTTTTTTTTTTGTTTTTTTTTTTGCTTTTTCAGGATTTTTTTTTATTTTTTTATTTTTTTTTTGGCTTTTCCGTGCATTAGGCTACTTTAAGTATAGTACTTCTTCAGATGAATGTTGTTAGTTGGGTCGTCGAGCACATCTCCTTCAGAATTTGTAAGCTGATAGGCACTTGATCCATAGGCTGATATGATGACATAGGGACCCAACCAGTTAGGTTCAAATTTTCCTTTCTTTTCTCTATCTTGCTGATTTCTTGGATTTTCTTTGAGGACTAGGTCACCAACCTTGAAGTTGCGAGGGATGACTTTATGATTGTAGCTCCTGCACATGTGCTGCTGATATGCTTTGAGATGAGTATAAGCATGCTAACGTCTTTCATCTAATAGTTCAAGTTCTTGCAGTCGGTTAACTCGATACTCTTCATCTGGGATTAAGCCTTTCAAAGAGACTCTGAGAGATGGAATTTCTACCTCCAGGGATAAAATTGCCTCTGATCCATATACCAATGAGTATGGTGTTGCTCCTGTAGGTGTGCGGATGCTGGTCCTGTATGCCCAAAGTGCTGGATTGAGTTGTACGTGCCAATCTTTGCCTGCATCATTCACTGTTTTCTTGAGGATTTTCAGTATTGTCTTGTTAGATGCTTCCGCTTGACCATTTCCTTGCGGGTAGTATGGTGTAGAAAACCTATGTTGTATTTTGAATTTTTTACATAATTCTTGGACATCTTGATTCTTGAAGGGCCGTCCATTATCTGTGATGATTGAACTTGGAATACCATATCTGCAGATCAGATAATTTAGGATAAAAGAGGCAATTTGTTTCTTGGTCACTGTGGTCATGGGAACTGCTTCGATCCATTTGGTAAAGTACTTTGTTGCTGTTATAATGAACTTGTGTCCATTTGAAGATGAAGGATGAATTTTGCCAACTAGGTCCAGTCCCCACTGACAAAAGGGCCAGGATGTTGTGAATGGCTGCAGTTCCTGTGCTGGAGCATGTATCAGATTGCCATGGATCTGGCATTTAGGACATTTCTTGGTGAAATGATATGAGTCATTTTCCATTGTAGGCTAGTAGTATCCCATCCGTAGAATCTTTTTAGCAAGAGTAGTGCCACTTGAATGTGTGCCACAAATACATTCATGAAGCTCGTGTAAAGCCGAATCGGAATCATTATGATCAAGACAATGAAGAAGAGTACCATCTAGACCTTGACGATATAACGTATCGGCGGTAAGGGTGTAACGAGCAGCTTGTTGGATAAAGTTACGTTTTTGGTTACGGGATTGGTCAATTGGTAAGATATTGTGTTTGAGGTAATCGTATATTGGTCCATATAACGGAGAATCGGAACTAGTCAAGGCATGTATAACCTAGGATTTAGAGTGGTCATAGACGGGGGAGAACAGTTGCTCTACCAGGAACTCGTAACGACTCTGTTGCTCTGGAATTTGTAGTAGTGAAGTGATAGTAGCCATTGCATTGACTGCTTTGTTGTTCAACCTTGGTATTTTCTCAAAGGTGATGTGTATAAAATACTGTTTGAAGTCATCCACCATTCGCTTGTAGGGTAGTAAATTGTCATCCTTTGTTTGATAGTTGTTGTTTATTTGATTGATGACTAGTTGTGAGTCTCCATAGACTTTTAACTCTTTGATTTTCCATTCGACAGCCATTTTGATGCCTATAACTAATGCCTCATATTCCACCACATTATTCATGCAGGGAAACATAAGCCTATATGATCTTGGCATAGTGTGTCCTTCAGGAGTGATGAATAGAATGTCGGCCCCTGAACCATGTTGTGTATAGGATCCATCAAAGTATAGGGTCCATTGATTAGGAGAAAGAGCAAGAACGTCCCTGTCTGGAAATTCAATCTCCATGGTTTGTTTTCCTGGTAGTGGTGCTTCAGCCAGCTGATCTGCAATTGCTTGTCCTTTGATGGCTCATCTTTCTGTGTAGTGGATGTCGAATTCACTGAGAATCATGACTCATTTAGCCAATCGGCCTGTAAGAGCTGCCTTGCTGAGTAGATACTTGAGAGGATCAATTTTAGCTACTAGCTTAATGGTGTGTGCTAGCATATAATGTCGGAACTTCTGAGATGCAAAGACCACTGTTAGGCAAGCCTTCTCAATGAATGTATAATTTAGTTCATAACCATTCAATGTCCGACTGATGTAATATATAGCTCATTCCTTTCCTTGTTGATCTTCTTGTGCTAATAGTGCCCCCAACGAAATATCTGTTGTTGAGATATATAGTATAAGAGGCTTTCCTGTAACTGGTGGTACTAGAACTAGTGGATTCATCAGGTACTGTTTAATTTGGTAAAAAGATTCTGGACACTTAGTCTCCCATCTGAACGGTACATTTTTGTGTAGCAAATGGTTAAATGACAGACTTTTATCTGCTAGTTAAGTGATGAATCGCCTGATTGATTGAAGTCATCCTTGTAGAGATCTGAGTTGACTGATATTCTTTGGTGGTGGCATGTCCATGATGGCTTGTACCTTTGCTGGATCAACTTCAATACCCTTAGCTGAGACTATGTAGCCTAGTAACTTGCCTGATGTAACCCCGAAGACACACTTCTTAGAGTTGAGTCGGACTTGGAATTTCTACAATCGATCAAAGATCTTTGTTAGGATGCCGAGATGTTCAGCTCTGGTGAAGGATTTAGCTAGTAATTCATCCACATAGTCTTCCATAAATGTGTGCATCATATCATGGAATATTGTTGTCATTGCTCTTTGATAAGTGGCTCCTACATTCTTTAAGCCAAAAGGCATAACATTCCAATAGTACGTTCCCCAAGGACAAGTGAATGTTGTTTCATCTTGATCTTCAGGAGCTATTTTGATTTTATTATAGCCCGAGAAACCGTCCATTAATGAGAGCATTGCATGGCTTGTTGTGAGATCTACAATTATATCGATACTGGGAAGAGGAAAGTCGTCTTTTGGACAAGCTTTGTTGACGTCCCTAAATTCAGTGCATATTCTGATACTACCATCTGGTTTTGACACTGGAACGATGTTGGAAATCCATTCTGCATAGTCAATGGGTCGGATGAATCCGACATCTAGTAATTTCTTCAGTTCAGTTTTGATCATGAGTGCCACCTGTGGATTCATCTTTCGTAGCTTTTGCTTGACTGGCTTGACTCCTATAGAAATGGACAAGTGATGCATGATTAAGTGTGGATCGACTCCGGGCATATCAGCATATGACCAAGCAAAGTTAATTTGCCGTCCTTTAAAGAAGATGATGAATGTCGATCTTTCTTCCTCTATTAGAGATTCTGCAAGATGTATTTTTCTGACTACTTCTGTGGTACCAATGTTGATTGATTGAGTGGGCTCAATCAATATGGGTGATCGTTCATGAAAATGTTCAGGAAGAGTGTCAAGTCTCCCATCATCAGGTGCCTTAAAAAGGTTTTCACCTTCAGATGCGTCCTTTATTTTTACTTTTTTGGGATCTAGAGCTACCATTGACTGGTTTCCAGCATCAGATCCTTTATTTGATGTATTTTTGCAACTGAGAGACTTGGCACTCCCTGATTGACAGACATCATTATTTTGTTCATTGGTAGAGCTTGTTTCTGGATTTATGGTACATAGGTAATGTATAATAGATTCATCATCTGGGAAGATGGGTATATCATGGGTTTCAGGTTCATCCTAGTCGATGAGGTCGGGAAAGACAAGTGGTAAAGAATCGTTGGGTGGATCAAGTTCTGCTACCATAAGTGTTAGGATAGAGTTTTCATCGTGATGGGTCTTGGTTTTAAAAAATTCCAGGGTTTCATCAAGGTCTTTGATGGTATCATCTTCCACAGAGACTTGTTCATAATGTTTCTGTTCGCTTTCCTTGGCGTCATAGATATTTTGTGGTCCAAATTCAAGAGGTCTATCTTCTGCATTATGTTCTTCTTGAGAAAGGGATATGGAATCAGTATCATCTGGGATATTTGTAGTAGCATCGGAGTAGGTACCCCATTCATATTCATTGGAATCTGTCTCATAGGCATCATCCCAGATTCTATCTATGCTGCAAATAGGTATGTTGTATGGTGAAAATAAATCTTTGATGATGGATACTATTTTGATATTTTGTGTTGATTCTGTATCCGATCCATCTTCCACTTGCTGGATTTGTTCATAGATTGTGCTTCCTTGGGGAGGAATAACGGTTTGTTGTGATGACATGATTTGCTCTTGAGACATTAGTGTTTGAATATGAGCTACTGCTGCAGATATGGCCTTCTTATGATTTAGAAGCTTTCCCTGATGCAACTTCTGATCTTGACATTCTCGTACCTTACGGATTGTTTCTGCTGATTCAAAGAGTGCTTCCTGCCAGGATTCTTCGTTGTACTTCTTTTTTACCTTCCATTGAGGTTTTACAGTTGTGTGTGGCGGTCGTTTCAATAGGAATGTGAGTTTAGAACCCAATCCTGCTTTGTTTCTACTAGGTTGTGAAGGAAGATCTATAGGTTCCATGACTCCTTCCTTGCGCTTCCCAATAGGTCCTTTACCGCCATATCCCATTTGCTTCATGATTAAGTATCCTTTTCCATACAGGTGTGTTGGTAGAACAATGTCCAGAGCGGCTGCTCTATGATCTTATTCCTCATCTTTGTATAACCAGCTAAGGACGTCTTTGTCTTCTGATTCATGTGCTAGAGTACCCAATTGGATGAAGGTACCATCAAATTTAGTGATGGGCTGAGTTGCCAGATGTGTTGATGTAGTAGGCAAACCATGCGATCTAGGTGATGTTGGCAATTTGGCCAAACATAAAGGTTCCAGAGAATATTCTCCCATGCCTTGGTCTTTGATTTGCATTTTTTGCTTGAAGTCTCCCCATAAGGAGTTGAGCTTTGTTGTTGGTGGATCTGATGTTGAAGATCGTTGCTTCTCTCTATTATGAGGAACCAAACTGTCTTGGGCTGCCCCCATTGCGTTGCAATGTTGAAATGGATTGTGATCAGCTGATATGGAGATTTCTTGTCCATCATAAGGGAACTTGACACACTGGTGATACCTAGAAGGTACTGCTTGCATTTCATGTATCCAGGGTCATCCTAACAAGATATTGTAGGTTAGATCGATGTCTAAGACTTGACATACAGTATCCTTTTGCACTGGTCCCACTTGAATAGGTATTATCATAGTTCCTTTAGAGGACCTTTCCTCGTCATCATATGCTTTTATGGTAATCTTTTTACAAGGATCAATAGATTCTTCTGAGAAGCCTAGTGCACGGATAAGCTTTAAAGTACATATATTAAGTCTGGCTCCTCCATCTATTAAGACTCTTTTTACCCAGTGCTTGCAAACAATGACTTCAATATGGAGAGGAGTATTATGCAGACGACTCAATGAAGCATTATCATGCTTTGAGAAGGTGAGGTTATGAGGTCCTATCATATGGGCGACCATGGCTTGAAATCTATCTGTATCCAGATTGTGAGGTACATTTGTTTCTAATAGTGCTTTCTCCAATATGTCTTTGTGCTTCGGTGATAGTCTCAATAATTCCAGGATAGATATCTGAGCTGGAGTCTTGCATAGTTGGCTAACCAAGTCATATTGGAGTTTTGGTGTGGCAGTTTTAGGTGTCGTATGTCCCTTCAAGACATATTTATGAGTTTGGGTTGTTACATTGACAGATTCATGATCATGCTGATCTCGAATGGTGATGACATTGACTTGATGATCTTCAGCTAATATGTGGTTGATTGTGTTGTTGTAGATGTGATTAATACGAGCTCCGCGTGTATCATCTGAAGTTGATGCTCCATCTTTGTTGTAATTAGGGAGAGGATTTTTGAAGGCCCCGTGATCACCATTTGTTTTGAGACCATCCACTGTTAAATCACCTCAATCAATCATGTCCTGCACTATGTGTTTCAATCTCATGCATTCGTTTGTTCTATGACCCTTGTTGCGATGAAAATCACAATAGTGTGAATCATTCCACCAAGGTGGTTTGATTGGGGGTTCATAGTTGTTGATGGGAGGCAAAGAAAGAATTTTGTTTGCTAAAAGTTCTCGGAATGCAGATTCTAATGATTGTCCCAGTGGTGTGAAGATACGCTTTTGGAAATTGTTTGTCTTGTTGCGTGAATTGTTGTTAGGCCCTGGATTCATGTTTTTGCTTTGAGTATTGTTGGCGTTGTTTGTGTTGAGTTTTCCTTGATCAGTGTTTGGTGCATATGTGTTAGCACTGGGGGTAGCATTTTTAAGATTTTGAGGATTTTGAGGATTGCTGGATAATGCAAGCACTGGTTGCTTAGATTTGGGATCATATAATTCATTGTTGCATTCATTTTTGTTTTGGGTCCAAAATCGAGATTTATCAAGGTTGGTGTTGTTCTGATTATTGTAGTTTGATGAGTTGGTTCCTTCCTTGTAGAACTTGAGTGTTCCCTTTTTGACACAAGCTTCCTCTACTTGAATGCCATTTTCAATCAATTTGGCGAAAGATGGTATGCATTGAAGTTTGAGTCTGTAACTCATTTCGCCATTCAAGTTATTGATGAAGATTTCCATTTTCTCCTTTTCAGGAATATCTCGAGGATATCGCGATACCATGCGTCGCCAACGCTGAAGGAACACCATGAATGTTTCATTGTTCTTTTGTTTGGTGTTGCAAACATCTAGCATGGTTATGGCATGTTGGATGTTGTAAGAATAGTGGGTGATGAATTTGTTAACCAATTCGTCAAATGATCTAACAGGTGGTGTAATCTTGGATAACCATTCCATTGTTTGTCCTCCCAGGCTTCTTGGGAATAACCTCATCAGATAAGTGTCATCGTGAGCAAATTCAAGACTCATGGTGCAAAATTCTCGAACATGATCCCGAGGATCACTTTTCCCATCATATTTATCAAATTTGGGAACATCTGAGTTTGGAGGAAAAGGTACCATGTTTAATCTCCTGTCAAATGGATAAGGACAGATTTCGTTTATAGAATACCGCACTATTGTCCCTTGTTGCATATCTTGTATTTGTCTTTGCAACATTTGCATTTGTTGAGTAAGAGCAACCAAGGGTGCATTATCTTGTCGAGGGATGAATTCTTCCCTCGTATTTGTTCTTAACTGAAAAGGTGTGGTAAACGGTATGTGTTGTTCTGGAGTCTCAAGCTCAGGTATACGCATTTCTGGTATACATTGCTCTGGAATATGTTGCTCAGGTATGCGAGTTTCTTCTTCTCTTTGTTGTTCTTGATATGTATATTGTTGATACCCGGTTTGAAAAATGTTTGCATCAAAATCCTTGAGTAATTTAACGCCTTTACTTGTGAGCATGAGCAGATACTTTTCTTTGTCATTTTCTATAAGCCTTTCGATGAGTTTTTGGAATGAAGGATTTTCTTGACATTCCTGAAGAATTGTGTCAGTAATTTCAGGCTCTTTCGAGTGTGGAATTTCAAAAGGATTTGACAATCTGTGATTCATACTTGATTCTGCATGTGTCTCGCTTTGTTTGTTTCTTTGAGAGCGAGTGACAGGCATTTTAGTAGAAACTTTCAGTGATGAAAGGGACAAAAGCCTCGTTGATGTGTTGCTCGGGTGTTGGTGGTTCTGGTCGAGATGTGTTATACATGATGCACTCGTCGGGCAAGAATGCTGGATTGATCTTTCCTCCGCGGTTTATCTTTTGATTAAAAGCAAACTTTTGACAGTATGCTCTTGTCTTTAGGGGTTCTTTGTCAAATTCGCTAGATTTGTTTTGGATATAACGTTTGACGTGATGAAGAAATACCCGATGAGATTTGAAGAGTTGACGATTGATGTATAAAAACTTATTTCTCTTGATGAATTTGGCAAAACTAGGTTGTTGTTTCTTCAACGTGATGTTACGATAAAGGTTCTTTCTTCTCAGAATAAGGGGATTAGTCATGCATGAGTGATCAATGGTTTCCTGTGATTTGTTTGGATTTAGTTGATTCTTGTTTCAAAAATTTCAAATCTTACTTTATTAGAGTGAAGGTGTAGATGTCCCTTCACGACAAAGTGTGTCAAATGATATGGATAAAAGCTTCCCGATTTGGAAACTAGATTTGACAATTTGATAATTCTAAACAAGTGTTTTGAGATAAAAATCTGTAAGATGGTAAAGGATTCTATTGATACTAATGATGAAAATTTTCTGGATTATGATAGGAGAGACATCCTCTATTGCACGATTCATTTCGGATTCTGACAACTTCGTTTGACACAAATTTTGCTCAAGAAATAGGTTTATGGTTTGTTTTTGTCACTCTGGTTTGATGAAAGATGAATTTTGATGAAAAGGGCTTCTAAAAATGATTTTGAAACTTTCAAAAAAATTTCAGTTTTTGCTCTTTGTTTTTCTGCCTTGGATTACGTGCTAGAACAGAGTCTACATGCGCTATTGAATTCACTTGATGTGCTAAAATAATGAGCACACGCGCTAAGCTGCCCCTAGACATGCGCTAAAGTTTGGACTTTCTGAAAATGGCGGTCTAACAGTTGAAAAAGATTATGCGCTATCTTGTGTCTTCGACGCGCTAACTTTTTGACCTTAAGCGCTAATGTTTCTATGCCACGTTCTAAGATGTTTCTTCCACGTGCTAAAGTTCGGACTATTGAAAATTGTTGTCAAATTTGTTTAAAAAGCTACGCGCTATACTGGGCCTGTCACATGCTAGCTGTTTGTTTCCATGCGCTAATATTATGCTTCCACATGCTAGACTATTTTGTAGATGCACTAAAGGACTTTGTATGTTTTGCCTTAAGATGAAAACGCTACTGTTTTAACGCCACGCGCTAACTTGATGTTTGGATGTGCTAACAAAAGTACTCCACACGCTAAGAGGTTGCTCTTATGCGCTAAACTGCGTTGATTTCTCTTTTTGTTGATTTCCTGTTAATTTTGAATTTTGTTGTACAATTTTCAAGTGTGATGGATGATTTTCTGAAATAATAAATGCAAGCACGACACAAAAAGTACAACCATTTTGCCTAATCTAACAATAAAGTGTATGTTCTGTGAGGATGTGTTCAAATCCCCAATGTTTTAATAGGTTTGAATACAAGTAATACACTTCAGAAAGACTCTTTAGTCAAGGGTAATAAATAACGTCATAGCCCACTAGTCTCGATACTCCGTCAGCTCAAACAACCGTGTTACCCCCTAGAGGGCGCCCTTTTTTTTGCCTTTTGCCAGAAATTAACTCAAAGTGAATTGCTCCACAGTTGAGTAGTTATCTTGGGAGATATATGGTGAGTAATCTTGGGGGCGGATTCTTCCCCACCCTTGCACTATGATGTTACAAATGTCTGGTTACTGACTCGGCTCAAAGTTTCTATTTCTATGGTTTGTAATCAGGCTTCCCGTTCGGCCGTCAGTGATAAACTCCCTCAGGAGGCTTCCCAACCTTTAGAACAAAGGCTTTACGTATCTCGAGGATACTGGGGGAAGGCTAATCACTACGCGCAACTATTGAAAAGGACTTTCATCACTTTCCACATTTGATTAGAGTGGGTTGGAATTCTTGGTGTCAAAGTCGTTCCCCACTTAGGTCATTCCCTTCACACCAGCCATAAATGGCTTTAAGAGTTGATTGCAACTCTTCGGGAAGGCAGGCCTGCTAAAAGATGTAGTGCTTGAAGTACTGAAAGCTGTAAGAGTAGTCTGGATTTTTGATCACCCAGTTAAGGGGAGAGCATATTCCTTCCACTTTCGAGACAAAGCAATCAATTTGGTTTATTTTATCCTTTTAAATTAGTGATTTGCTAACATCTATTTAGAGATGTTGCTCCACAAAAACATGGTGTTTATTTTTATCCATGCAAATCAATGATT
This sequence comes from Cryptomeria japonica, assembly GCF_030272615.1. NCBI lineage: Eukaryota > Viridiplantae > Streptophyta > Pinopsida > Cupressales > Cupressaceae > Cryptomeria > Cryptomeria japonica. The sequence goes on from NW_026729164.1 coordinate 18,378, forward strand.
TTTTTAATCTATGAAAGTAAATTTGGTCAACAAAGCAAAATTTTTGATTTGGTGGTCAACAAATGAAATCGTTTTTACAATAAAATTTCCTGCTCTACCTACAAGAAACTGTTAGAATCCTGCAAAATTGCGATCCATGAGCTAGAAAATTTGGATTTAGGTGGACTTCTACAAGTCTAAATTCTCCTGCTGTTACAATTTTAATTTTAGTCCTCTGTCTGTGATGCGCTACAGAACAAATTTTATGCGCTACAATATATCCTGGATGCACTAAAATAAAGGATTAATGCACTATACTGTTTACTGGATGCGCTACTCTGTGTGTTGGAAGCGCTGTTCTGTCCCTTTTCTTTCTCTCGCGCTCAGTCCTGCAAGAAAATTTCAAATATGATGCGCTAACATTTTAATTGTACGTGTTGGATGATGGTCTACTGATGCAGAGCCCTTGTGACCACTGAGATAATCCCTTCAACTTGGGATACAAACAAGGACTCCAGCAATCATACCAAGACTCTAAGGGGTGGTTTAGACTAGGTTTCTTTGGTTACATACCATTTCTTCTCTTAATCATCTTTGACAATACTCAAACCCCACACCCTTCTCCAATGATCATCCAAGACTCTTTAGGGCCACACCACCCAACAAGGGTTGAGACTCTTCCCAAGGTAAATATGACTTCTAGGGTTTTGTTCTACCATCCCCTAAGCCAACAAACCACTATCCAATCATTGGAATTGAGTCACTAACAAAGTTTACTGCTACTGCTATAAATGGGATTGTCATGCCTAGTAGCCCAGCCAGACTGAAAAATTAAGATTTCTTCCTAATTTTTCAAATGACCCCTACAACTAAGAGTTGATTTTTTTTAATTCAAGTGAGTTCCAAAGGATTCCAAAAGGGTTTGGGCAGATCCAATGTCTAAGGGTTATAAACCCAATTTCACTCCTAGGCCAAATAGCTCTAATTAGGCCACCCTAACAAAGGAAGTGTGCTATAAAAGTGCTGCCCCAACAAATTAATACTTGGAACATGTAGAGGGAATGGAAATAACATAAATCACCAAGTTTCAGACCCTGGTTACACTTCTAACTTCATTCATGGAATCGGTTGCACAATGAGACTATGTGGCCACATAGAGATGTCCACCCTAACACAGCAAACCCTTACCTTTACCTGCTTCTTTCCTGCAAAAGGCCATGAAAATATTAATTTAAATGGTCTTACCTTGCTTCACCCCAAAGGCCATTCAAAACCAATGAGGTATCAGCAAGAAAACTTCATTTTTTCCTTCAAAACCTAGGCAAAACTATCAAATCCGGGTTACTTCCAGTAAAATGCAGATATCTCCACTTCCAGAATGAATCAAGACCTTATATTAGACTCATTTGAAAGGTGATTCAATTATCTAAAACATCCCACTAGTTTTATTCCCCCAAGAAATATGTACTATACAAAAAATAGAAAATAGCAGCAAATTGCAGGAAAAATCACAGTTTTATTGAGTTTTTGAATACCAACTTTTACCTTCCACCTTCAACAACCCTGCCAAAGGTTGTATTTTGATCTTTTATGACTCTTACAATAGTTACCAACTGATTTTTGAAACCAACATGGTGGTTTGGAGGAAGTTACAAATTTGGGTTAAAAGTTGTCATAGTTGCTTGACAACTTTTGACAATTTTTGACATTTTGTCCTCCTAAACACACCAAGACACTAATTGACCCCTAAGACACTTAAAACTCTTCAAATGCACTAAAAATTCCTTCAATTCATTAATAACCCCAAATGCCATATACCCAAGGTGGTTTATAACACACCCACCTAAGGTATTGGCTTACAAGGTAGGGTATGATTATTACAATAAAGAAAAACATCAAATATGCAAATAAGACATAAATCCTACTAAACTCCTTCACCTATGTTTTCTCCTCAAGATCACTTGGTGGTTGATGTGTAGATGCCCCTGCATCATCTACAAGCGCTGAACTGTGAGCTGGATGCGCTAATATGCGGGAAAAGTGGTTTGATAGAATTAAATATGTGAAAATATTTCAAAATACTAGTCCACACACACACACAGGACTTCTTGGTGCAAGCTATGGAGTAATAACGTATTACTCAGCTTCCCAAGGAGGGTCCCATGGTTCTCTATCTCACAATGTCCCTCAAACCAATGTTTTTCTCTTAGATCACTGAGCAAAGTGGTTTAGGGATGGCAAATGTAAGAATGAGGGATGCTCTAATAGATTTTAGTATGAGATGCGTTATAGGCTAGGTATGATTTTAAAATGCAATAAACTAAATGATAAGATGACAAGATTAGTATGAATACTATCCTAGCATACTATATTTAGTCTATGATTGAACTAAAATGATAAAGAAAGTAATCTAAACATGCATATTTAGTCTACTTCCTGATTTAAAGAGAGGCTAAATGATGAACATATATGAAATGAAAGCTTGAATATATTTGAGCATAAGTGTGATGCTACAAATTTGAAGGATGATTGTTGAAAATGGAGGAGTGAGAGCTCTATTTATAGCAAGAATAGGGCAATGGATGGTCAAGATTGAATGGTTTAATCAAGGGTTGAGTTTGAAAGTTGGGGATCCATGTGCACGATTTGCACCAATGAAATGATGACAAGTGTCATCATAGGGTTGGGTTGAAAGAAGGGGTTGGAGACATTGAATGCCTGAGAAGACCTCATGGTTATCTAGAGGCTAAGGGTCAAGTCTAAGTTAGGATTACCCACTGGATTAGGAGTTAATCCAAGGATAAACCTTTGTGCAAATGATTAAGAGATAATCATGGTCAAAGCATTAAAGGCCTGATGAGACCCTTGGGTTGGGTAGAGGTTGAGTCAAAACAAATGTTTTAACCATGTAGGAGGGTTTGGGTTAACCATTAATGGTTATTGGAGACTTTGTGGATTAAGTGGTTGAAGGTTGGAAGCTTTCAAAGGTTATCAAAGACTTTGAGACATTTAGTGGTTGAAGGTTGAAAGCCTTTAATGGTTATCAAAGACTTTGAGGCTTTGAGAAGTGACTTCCCTTTGCTTAGGGATGTGACAAAGTTTAGAGGAGGGGTTAGGTTAATTAGAAGCAATTAGAAGATTCTAGAAGGGATTAGAAAGGGGTTTGGGATTTTACAAGTGGATGGGGGGATAATAGGATTTAATTGATTTAAATGATTTAATTCAATTTGGTTGCAATTTGGAGAAATTAAATAAATTAGATTTATTTAATTTTAGGATAACTATTTAATTAAATTTGAATTTAATTAAAAGTGGATAGGGGGAATTTAATTGAATAAAATGATTTATTCAGTAAATGGGTATACTGAATTTTATTTAAATAAATTGAGTAATTTACTTAATAAAATAGAAGAATGTGGATAGTTTAATTAAATTGGATTTAATCAAATAGGAAAATGAACATAAAATATTCATTTAGGAATATGGTCATTTTTATACGTCTACAGGAAACCTTTGAGAAAAATCTCAAATTGAATGATGAAGGAATGGGAAAATATTCTTTGCATAATTTTCCACTTTCACCTAAGTTATATGGAAAGCCTACAAATATCCAATCAAAGACCTCAAAGAAATCAAAAGATATGTTTAATGGAGCATTTGTTAGAGTTGGAACCCTTGAAGAAGAAACCGAAGACAAGGACATTCTTGGTTGGTTGTATAAAGATGAAAATGAAACTATAGAAACAGCTATAGAAGTCAATATTCCCATAGAACAATATGGCAATGGTTATAAGATCATGCAAAAAATGGGATATGAAGGAAAAGGACCAATTGGTAAGCAACATCAAGGTATTTCAGAACCTATTTATCCCTACTCACAATCTAATGAAGATAAATCAAGACTTGGATATCTAAAATCAAATCAAAAGCAACATAATCATCAACAGCCAAAGTGGAGGAAGAAATCAGTCTCTAAAGAAGAATAATGGAAAGAAAAGCTACATCAAGTAGTAGAAATAGTAGCCAATAAGCAGAAACAAGAAGAACATGAGAAACAAGAAGAAGAGATTGCAACACAAAGAAAAGAAGAATCTTGTCAACAAGTTCAAGGAATACGAGCAACTGCAAAATCTAAACAAGATATTCCAGAAGCAGTAAAAATTGAGATAGCAGAAATCAAGGAACTTTTTGCACCATACAACATTCCTGTGTGGTATAGTGGTATAGTCCCAAACAATGGTTTAGAGATAGAATCAAATGAATATGAATAGGGTCCAAATGTCTCATATTGTATATCAAGTGAAGAAAGAAATGAAGAGCAAGAAGCTATCACAAAGGAAGACTTGTCTATTACAAAACAAAAGATGGCATTAGAAAGAAGACAAGAAGAACTTAGAATTGAGAGAAAAGAGGCATATACAAGACAACAAAAGAAAGGGGATGACAAAGACAAAGAAATAATTCCACAAGAAGCAACAATAGATATGGATTAAGCATTTGGAAATATCAGATTTCTATCAAATAAAGAGCATAGTCAAGTAGGATTGCCTATTAGTTCAGAAGAAGCTGAGTTTGAAAGAAGATAAAATCTAGCAAAAGAATTCTCTATATCATGTACACAAGTATGTCAACTTCAAAATGCAAATGAATTTATTAAAAATAATCAAGAAGGAACTTGTAGTACTAAAGACATGTGTGTTGATATAACCCATTCGTTTAAGGGACAAACGTCAGATGAAGAGCCATTTGAGTGCGAACTACAAAATGATGATTTTTTTAGAACTAACTGGAGAATACTTGGGAGAGATAATCCTCAAGATCATTCTATCTATGATATTACCTACTCTACGCTAAATTATGATGATAATGTCATGAAATTTGAAGCACCTAACGATGACAATGAATATGACTTACCCCTTCTTCATCCTAAACTAATTGGTTGGGATAATGTAGAAAACCCTGAATTAGATGTCTTTTCCAATGATCATGACTTAGTTGTGTATCTTAATGATGTCAAACCCATAAAACCTAAGATATCTTCCATTGTGAAATCAAGTAATGTTTCTTGTAGTCAGGAGAATGCCAAACTTTCCAGTCACAAAATTGAAATAAAACAAGGAAAGAGACCTACTTTTGAAAACCATTTCATGGCAACACTTAGATCAATCAAAAGGGAAAATAAAGGACGTATCTGACGGTTAAAACCTCTTGGAGGCACCAGAAGATGGAAAGTTTGACATCCTCCCTGCATATTTTTTAGGAGAGATCTTCTATTCTAATAAAACCAATAGAAGTAATAAATATTGGAACATCAAAGGACCCCAAGATACTTCATTCTGCTACCTCAGATAAAGAGAGGAAAGAATACATAGAATTCTTTAGACAAAGACAATTAAATTTTTCTTGGTCCTATGTTGACATGTCGGGACTTAATCCAGATCTTATAATGCATCATTTCAATGTGGATTTAAAAGCAAAACTAGTGTCAAAGCTGGATAAAAGCATAAGAGTCTGCACCGATTTCAGAGATTTGAACAAAGCATGTCTGAAAGATGATTTCCCACTACCCAACATTGATATAATTGTGGACTTATCAATAGGGCATGAGATGTTTTCATAAATGGATGGCTTCTCAGGATACAATCAAATAAGAATTGCCCCTGAAGATCAAGAAAAGACAACATTCACCTGTGCATGGGGTACTTATTGCTGGAATGTTATGCCATTTGGGCTTAAGAATGCAGGAGTGACTTATCAAAGGGCTATGACGAAAATTTTCCATGATATAATGCATACATTTATGGAAGATTATGTAGATGATATACTTGCAAAATCTCATACAAGACAAGAATATTTGAACATCATAAGCAAGATCTTTGATAGGCTGGAAAGATATCAATTGAGATTAAATCCAAAGAAATGTGCATTTTGAGTAACCTCTAGAAAATTTCTTGGGTACATTATATCAGCCCGTGGAATTGAAGTAGATCCTAAAAAGGTCAAAGCCATCATGGAGATGGAGTCACCTAGGAATATAAGTCAATTGAGATCTTTACAAGGAAGATTGCAATCAATCAGAAGATTTGTCTCTCAATTAGCAGATAGATGTCATCCATCCACTCATCTTCTACATAAGAATGTTCCATTCAAATGGGATGAGAAATGTGAAGAGGCTTTTATGAAAATCAAAGAATATCTCATGAATCCTCCAGTACTGGTATCACCAATAAAAGAGAAACCATTGTTGCTCTATATCTCGGCGACAAACGTATCATTAGGCACTCTCCTAGCTCAACATGATGAAGAAGGAAAAGAAAGAGCAGTGTGTTACATGTTGGTATTTTGGTATGGTTTTGTCATTGATGTCAACACCTACTAAAATCATTTCGGAGATCCAACAAACATTCACCGGCAAGCAAGTAACTATTACACAGTTACTGGTATATGGTACACCGACAGGCCATAATGATCACCGACACTTGGAATCGCATGGAAGACACTTGGTAATGTCGAAGACATCGTGTGGACATCTTATCTTGGAGAATTGGTCATTGGTATATTCATATTTGCATATTTTCTTTTACTGGCAAATAGGTCCAAGGTTATCCAGGGTTACACCGGTAGGTTTATCTTTTCCAGATCAGCATGGCACGCTATGGAGATGATTAATTAATGTTGTAAATGCATTAAGCCAACGTGTTCAATCGGTTATTGCATTGGATATTATATTGTTTGTAAAATGTTTTTATTGTAATATCTTGTAAAGCTGACCTACTAAAATTGGTCTTAGGTTATGGTATAAATGTAAGGTCTTAATTGTAAGATTGAATGTGGAATGCGAAGAAGGTATATTGTGAAGGGATATGCGAGATTAAGCAGAGCTATACATGAAGATATCATTTGAAGGTGAAGCTAGGTTTTTGTGAAGGCATATTAGTATTACACTGATACTAAATCCAGCATATGAAGATGTTATTTTGTGTAGTACATTCTTATTGGATTTAACCATCCAATTGTAGTTAGTGTGACTCCCATTTGTGTTTGAGCAATGAGATCTAGGCGCTTGGCCTTTCTGCATGTGCAAACCCCATTTATGTACACTTACTATCTGCAATAGTATCATCTGATTGTGGGTAAGGTTTCCCATCATGGTTTTTACCCTTACAGGGTTTCCACATACAAACATTGGTGTCATGTGTTGTGGATGATTTTATCTATTGGTTTTATGCATTAATCTTTACCGGTATTGCATTTATCTATTAAATATGTCCACTGGTATAATAGACTATCTCACTGGTATTAAAGCAGTAATTGATTAAGTTGGTTTTGGTTTAAAGTTTAAGACAATTTATTCACACCCCCCCCCTCTCAGTTTTCCCTGGGACCTAACAATTGGTATCTGTAGTCACATAAATCTGTCCACTTAATTAAATGAATACTTAGTATTTATTTGATTATTTAACCATCAATTAATAATTAATTAAATTAATATTTAATTAATTCATCTTAACCCTATTCTCCTATTAATTAAATAAATTATTCAATTTATTTGATTTAATTCACTTAACCAAATTCAGACCATTAATTAAATAAATAAATCATATTTATTTAATTAAAATATTCTCACATTTAAATAAATTAATATTTATTTAAATCCCCCAAAATCCCACCTCTCACATTTAAATAAATTAACATTTATTTAAATCACCTTTATCCTCTACCCACTTGTATTTTCCTACAAAAGCAAGTTGCACAATTATTTTAAATAAATAAATCATTTATTTAAAATCACCTTTATCCTCCACCCACTTGTATTTTCCTACAAAAGCAAGTTGCACAACTATTTTAAATAAATTATTTATTTAAAATCCTATTTATCCTCACCCACTTGAAACCTTTAATGGTTTCCCTTAAAGTAGTCAAACTTGATGGCTTTAAAGTCTTCAAACTTGATGGCTTCCTTCTATAATCTTCTTAAGACTTTAATGGTTTTCCTTAAAGTCTTCAAGCCTTTAATGGTTCCCCTCAAAGTCTTCAAGCATTTTAATGCTTTATCTTCCTTTTTCTCATTTAAATAAATTAATATTTATTTGAATATTTATCCAAATACAACTTGCACACATTTATTGAAATAAATGAATTTTTATTTTAATAAAATCCTATTTTCCCTCACCCACCAAATCCACTTGCAAAATCTAATCCCCTTCTAGATTCTTCTAACCCCTTCCTAATTAACTTAATCCATCCCCTAATTATTGTCACATTCCTAAACAAAATGGAGTCACTTCTCAAAGCCTAAAAGTCTTTGATAACCATTAAAGGCTTTCAACCTTCAACCACTAAATGTCTCAAAGTCTTGGATAACCTTTGAAAGCTTCCAACCTTCAACCACTAAATGGCTCAAAGTCTTTGAAAACCATTGAAGGCTTCCAACCTTCAACCACTTAATCCCCAAAGTCTCCAATAACCATTAATGGTTAATTCAACCCACCCACATGGTTAAAACATTTGTTTTGACTCAACCTCTACCCAACCCAAAGGTCTCATCAGGCCATTAATGCTTTGACCATGATTATCTCTTAAACATTTGCACAAAGGTTTATCCTTGGATTAACTCTTAATCCAGTGGGTAATCTTAATTTAGACTTGACCCTTACCTTCTAGATAACCATGAGGTCTTCTCAGGCCTTTAATGCCTCCAACCTCTTCTCTCAACCCAATCCTATGTTGACACTTGTCACCATTTTATTGGTGCCAATTGTGCACATGGATCCCCAACTTTCAATCCTAACCCTTGTTAAGATTGCTCAATCTTAACCCTTCATTTCCCTATTTCTTCTATAAATAGAACCCTTCTCCTCAAGCAAAAAGAGAAGCATTTTAGAGTATTGTTGTTATACTGGCATTAGCATAGAGCTTTTTCATAGCATCACTATCTACTCTAGCATAGTATTTAGCTTTTCATTTCATATTTGAAGCTTAGTATTAAATCTCAATCCTCCATAAGCATCCATAGTGCAAAAAGCTGCTGAGAGCTACACTCATTTGGGACTTGGAGAGGAGAGGAACAAGGGAGGAGCAACTATGAGCATCTTGATTAGCTATTTCATTTTATGTTTATATGCTTTCTATTTCATGCTTAATATCTCTCTTGATATGCCTGTTTAGGATAATCTTTTGTTGCTAACACTAACGTTTGTTTCTTGTGCTCTTGTGTGTGTTGCCATCAAACAGATTTTCTAATCCTTTTTGCAGAGCATCATTTGGTGAACCCGACGTGAATCCAAACACCAAAAAGATCATTTTTTTTTTTAACCAATAACATGTTTGAATGTTGAAAATGTCACACAGGTTGCGATTTTGACACTGTTTTGGTGCGTTTGGCATTATTTTGGCGCTATTCCCCCTATTTCAGTGCTTTTCCCTTCTCTGTCTTTCCCTTTCTTTTAATACGTTTGTGTTAAATAGTGCCTCTGTTCAAACGCAGACTAGCGCTATTGTAACAAAACGTTGTACAAATCACCTTGTAACCAAAAAAAAATAAAAAATTAGGCTTGTAGAAGCCCACCAAATAGGCGGATTTTACTAACTATTTTTCTCTTTTGTGCAGATTTAAATTAGATTAAAAAGTAGATTTATATTTTTTACTAACTTGTTTTTTGAAGTTGGTTTTAAAAATGAATTCACTTTTTATTTTGGTTTAAAATTAACTTCACATTTCAAATTTGGGCTTTTAAAAAAAGAATCACACATTTGTTTGGGGCTCTTAAAAAGAATTTCATTGTTCCAAGGTAAAAAGAACCACAAACTTACACAAAAACAACTTTTTTTTTTTTTTTTGCAAGTTAGGAAACAAACTTCGTTTTGGTGCTTAAAATAAACAAGGCAAAATTTATTTCTTGCATCAAGATAAAACTCACAATCCACACTTCCATTTTTGGTGCAAATAAAATTCACAATCAACTTGTCTCATTTTTAAAGCAATCTTACTTCATGCAAACGTGTTTTTCATTAAGTTGACCAGGATTTTCAAATTCTAGTTTACTCAAACAATTGCCTTTGAAAATTAAAAAGAACACCATGATTGTTGGAGCAACATCTCCAAATAGTTAGATCACATTGCAATGACAGATTAAAAAGAACAAGTGTTTTTCGTGCTTGGCACACTTGTGCAAAGAGTTGGTCGAGTGGTCCTACTTCTAACACACACTATCCTCTCCCTTGGCTCTCGTGGTCCTAGGTGCAAGAGAAAAGTGTTAGTAACGCTCAAATTTTATCTTTTTAAGAGAGGCCTGCCAAGGGATCGATACTCTTGGGAACGACCTCGAGCGGTAAATCCTTCGAGCCGCTATAGAAATCAGGTGAGAGCGAAAGCTGTAGCCTTGGGTATAGCTGTTCCTACAGTGTAACTGGCCGAAAGGACAAATGGGCCCCACCACCAGTTACAAGGCTCTTAAGTGAGTCACTGCAGAATGAACTTATGTCCAAAAATATCGAACATGACTAAACACCTTTAAGTAGTAGCCCACCCGTTCTATTGATTGAGGATATTTGAGGTATAATTTAGTGCAAGAGCATAGATGGTTTTGCTCCCAAGATACTCACCATACATATTTCCTTGAGTAGAAACATAGCTTTTTGAAAGGTCACTTGTGGCTTGATAAAAGTGGTGACTCCCCCATCATAGGGATCATCTATTTGTTATGCTCGTGCAAGACTTAGTATATCACATCCTTACCTGCCACGGCGGGATTCATAAGGTATGTAGTACCAAAGTCGAAGAAATGTCAAGATGTGGGCTAAATTTATCACAACTGGCCATTTGACCTTAGGGATAAAAAGTGTTTGAAGTGTGTTCGTTTTACAGACCTAGTGAGAATTGAGCCGACTTCAGGCTTTGGAAATACACCTTAAAATACATCTAAAGGAAGGGTCAAAAACAAGTCCAAGGATTGGGTTGATCTAGACCCATACTCATTTGTGCCTTTGAGGCAACATTCTTGTGTTTGTGTGCTTGCTTTGTTTTCTTGTCAAAGAAAAATCAGAAAATCAATCCCAAAAACAAAGTATTCATCCAACATCTGTCAACACAACCAAAAACATCAAAAACAAGGTACAAACAAACAAAGAATCAAAAATTTATGACCATTCTTCACATCTTGCGAAAGAAGAAGTGTCATCAGAATATCACCTTGAAAAGGAGACCACTAAGCTCAAAGGCTTTGATCAAAAGGAGGAAATTCTTCTATCTCAATAGACAAATCTTTGTCTCACATAGAGTCTTTCTACATCGCATGCGTCTCTATCTTCAAGGTAAAACAAACGAGTTTGATTCAGAATCACTGAACCACAGAGCTTTTATGCAATATAGAGCTCTGAGTTATCACAAAAATCAAGGAGGAAAGATTAATCCCAATTTCTTCCCAAACATCTGTATCACCTACAACACAGCTCGAGAAGTGCCACCAACGTCTGAAAGGGAAGAAGAAGAGTTTGTCCCATTTGTAACACAAAGTTTTTATTGAAGTTGAAAACATTTTCATCCATCATCTCACTCATACATCATCACTTCATCATCAATCTGTCCCAACTCTCAAAACATTAAGAGGTTCTTTTCCCACGATTCCTTTTTTAGATATTGCTTGAAATCAAACACATCACATCACTTTTAGATTGTTTATACATCTAGGATAAGCTCATCCTAAGAGACGCATCTACGCAGGTTAAAACTAGTTCATGAGTGAATCCTCTCATTACTAGGTAGTCAAAATCTGTAACACATCTCAGATTTCTCTACACCTTATCACATCCAAAATCATCAAAACAAACAAGCAATTCAAAGAAAGAATTCTGGTTACATTTACCTTTAGAGTGCTAGAGATCTACAATCCACCAACCATCAATCTTTCATTTCATCACCAACTCATCATCATCTTCAATCAACTTCAAAACAAACTTGCAAACAAAATGGCTCAAACCCGATCACGATCAAGGCAACGAGAAATAGAAATTGAGGAAGAAGAGGACAACCTCAATGAATTTCAAGAAGCACTTGGAGGAAATGTGAATGACGAAAACCCAAGTACTCCCACTCCTTCAACAATCGAAAGGGTTCAGCATAACCCTCATTTTAACAGATTATTTGATAAAATATTAAGGAGCAATGCGGATGCTCACTTCTTAAGACTTGCTCAAGAAGGAGCCAAACTCCCCTCAGACTTTGATCTTGCCCAATTAAGACAAGCATCAGAAAGACAAAGTCGCCATGAGGAGGAAAGACGTAGAGATCCCATCAGATATAACATCCCTCGAGGTAACCCACCACCTCCTCCTCCAAATGAAATGGAGATGTTGCGGCAACAAGTCGCGAATCTCGCCCAACAACTTCATAGTGGTGTTAAGACCAATCAATTTTCACTTAACGACATCTGTCCCTATCCGTTTGATAGGAATCTTTATATGCCACCCTTTCCACGCGGGTTTGAAACACCCAAATTTGAAAAATATAGAGGAAAGGGGGATCCCCGTGATCATGTCCGAGAATTTCATTCTGCTTGTCTTGAAGTAGCTTATGAGGACACATACCTAATGCGCCTTTTTCCCCAAAGCTTGGGAGGAACAACCACATCATGGTTTTCCCGACTTCCAGGTGGCATTAGAACATTTGAGGAACTCATCCAGAAGTTCCTATCTCATTACTCTTATAATATTGAACCTGACATCACCATGGCTGATTTGTGCAATACCAAACACAAACCAGGTGAACTATTCTCAGTATTCCTGCAACGATGGCGCCAAATGTCTAGCAGACGTTCTCTTCAGTTACCTGAACGAGAACTAGTGGAAATTTTCATTTCCAACTTAAACGAAGAAATGGAATTTCACCTGGATGTCAAAGACACAGATTCTTTTAACGATATGATCACCAAAGGTATAAAATGTGAAAGGGCACTCATCAAAAAAGGACTCATCAAAATCTTTAATGAACCCAAAGATGGTCCTCGCCCGCGCTTCAATAGCGATAAACCGAACTTCTGGAACAAGAATAAGAATATCGTTAACGATGGAGTTGTGGATGCTCGGACTGTCCAAAATGCACAACCTGTGGTTCGGTTTGCAGGACAAAATCCTCCACCTCAAAATAACACAAACGTTCTTCCTAATCAAGGTCGCATCACATCTCAGGATGAACCAAGACCTCGTCCACAAAAACAAAAACGCACATACACTCCCTTAGGGGAACCCATTGAAACAGTGTTGCGACAACTCCTCTCTCAAAATTTGGTCACTCTACCTAAGCTATCAAACTATGAGCCTCAAGTCAAACCAGCATGGTGGAGAGATACTGAACACTGTGAATTCCATCAAGGAAGAGGACACAAGACAAGTAATTGTCACCGATTGAAAGATCTCATTCAAGATCTTATTGATCGAGGAGAAATTGAGATTGAAGGACATGATCCAAAAATGACAAATAATGATCATCAGATGTTCAAGAATCCACTTCCATCACAAGATCAAAGGGGTCCTTCCACTTCCCGGCGAGGCACTGATACCACTGACTATACGCAGGCTGCATATAACTACACTGTAAAACACCTGTATGATGCCAGTGAACAAATTGCAACTATAACCTTCAAAAATCCCACCTCAAATTGCAATGTTGTTACACGTCGTGGCAAGGTCACCATCAAGGCAGCTCCACAGGGCACCACCTCCGTCCCAAAGCAATATAATCTTGTGGAACAATTAGATAAAACACCTGCGCTCATATCCATTTTAGAGCTATTGCGCCTATCGCCATCTCATAAAACAATCTTGGATCAAGCACTCCAAGAGGCGTCAGTCCCTGCAAACCTGAACACAGACCAATTTCAAGCCATGGTTGGAAATCTAAAGTCATCACCTTGTCTCACTTTTTCCGAAAGTGACAACTCTTCGTTCCAGCAACCTCATAACGCCTCACTCCACATTGAAGGCTTTGTCAACCAACACAGGATCAAGCGAGTCTTGATAGATAATGGAGCAGGCCTAAACATTTGTACACTACAGTTGGTCACAGCATTGGGATATGCAATAAAATCAGTGGATCCTCGCAAGAAGATCACCATCAAGGCCTATGATGATGCAGAGCGTTCATCCAAAGGAGCGGTGGTGCTACCAATCCGAGTGGGCCCTGTGGTAAAACACATAATTTGTTAGGTTCTGGACCTTCCTCTGCCATATAATCTATTATTAGGAAGACCTTGGATACATGCCATGCAAGCCGTTCCATCTACCTACCATCAATGTATCAAGTTCCCACATAATGGTGCAGAGATCACAATCCTGGGTGATGCAAATCCCTTTGCATTTTGCCATAATATCAGCCATCAACCAGAGATTACTGTTCCTAATAATAGGGAAGCCATTTCCTCCACATCATATGTAAATCCCACCTCTCTTGCCAGTTCGAACACCCCTATACCCAAGCAAGAAAAGCTTAAGATGAAAGTCGCAGAGGAAGGTCCCGGGGAATATAACTTAAGTCAACTCTTTTGTGTGGGACAAATGCCCACTTCTCCTAGAACACATGGTAAACCACAACAGTTACTCCAGCAACGACTAATCACGCCTGCATGTGCCTTAACGCCTTTCATTCTTGGAAAGAGTCAAGAGGAAGAGACACAAGATGAGGACCTAGCGGACTGGATCTATAAAGATCCCATCACCACTGACAAACCACAAGTTACACTTCCTACGGAACAATATGGCAAAGGCCTCCTCATTATGCAAAGAATGGGATATGATGGTCAGAGTGCTTTGGGATACTGCAAACAAGGACGACACGAACCGCTGCTACCAGAATTCAAGCCCAAAGGTAATACAGGCCTAGGTTTTGAAAAAGAGATCCTTCCTAAACTCAGATTCAAAGGAAAACCTAGCAAACCATTTTGCCCACCTACTGCAAAGAGGACACCTTTCATAATCAAAGCACCATCAAACACTATCCCCACTGCCCCATCGAGGCTCACAAACCCACCACAACCATCTACAATGCCAATCATCCCACCAAACGAACCAGTAATCCCATCAATAACACCAATAGCAGCAGCAACTGTATCAGAACCCGCTGCAACATATATGGCGCCAGTAATTCCAGCAGAAGCCACTGAGTCACCATTACCAATACTTCCAGTAACAAATCCTTTAAACCCCATCACGGTTCCTGCAGCACCGATCACCACAAAGGTACATAAACCAATCACACCTGCAGTATTCAACTCCAGCGACATCCCAGTATGGTATAGCAATCGGATGCTGGAGAGTGATTTAGAGACCGACTCACATGAGTGGGAATTCGATTCAGTGCAACTTAACACTTCAGATGAGGAAGACACATCACCACCTCCACCCCGCAAAGACATCCCTGTTTACGGAGAAGCACAGATAAAGACCACTTGGGTTCCTGAGCTGGAAACATATTCCACAGACCCTACGTCTCATCCTACGCCTGATTCTGACAGGGAGAGTACCATCAACGACCTTCGCCACACTGTCTTAACCCTCACTGATACATCTCCCGCACTTAACTTAATCGATGAAGTAATGCCCATTATCCACCCTGAACTCATCGAATGGAACCAACCAAATCCCCCATGTCTTGACCTCTTCCAAAACGATGAGGCTATCATTGACTTTTTGGAATTAAGGGATAATCTACCAAGCGGGGATCACAAAGCTGGATTCGCCATTGAACTTAATAGCGCAGCATACTTCGGGGCGGATGCCAAACCCTTCAGCTGCAAAAATATAACAATAAAACATGGATCTTCCAGTGAAAACCACACTGTGGCACTATTTGATCCGACAAAAGTAAAAAGAAAGAGCGTATCCAATGGTGAAAACCTCTCTGAGGCGCCTGAGGATGAAGGGTTTGACATCCTCCCTGCTAGTACACAACAGGAACGATCAACGATTCTTATCGAGGAAACCAAAGAATACAATGTGGGGACTCCTGAAAATCCTCATATTATACATCTGGCATCCCTTCTCACTCCAGAGGAACAGCCTAAATTTATAGAGTTCTTCCAGAAGCGTCAGATCAACTTTGCATGGTCATATGCAGACATGCCTGGGCTTGATCCTGATTTAGTCATGCATCATCTCACAGTAGCAAAAGGAGCCAAACCTGTCAAGCAGAAGCTTCGTAAGATGCATCCTCAGATTGCCGTGCTAGTCAAAACAGAACTCAAGAAACTCCTAGATGTTGGTTTCATTAGGCCAATTGATTATGCAGAATGGATCTCCAACATTGTGCCTGTCGGCAAACCAAAAGGGGGCATCCACATTTGTACAGACTTCAGAGATCTGAATAAGGCATGTCCTAAGGATGACTTCCCTCTACCAAATATCGACATCATAGTAGATTTGACAGCAGGACATGCCATGCTTTCACTCATGGATGGCTTTTCGGGATACAATCAAATAAAGATCGCACCAGAGGACCAACATAAGATAGCCTTCACATGTCCATGGGGCACATACTGCTGGAATGTAATGCCTTTTGGTTTAAAGAATGCAGGAGCGACCTATCAAAGAGCAATGACCACCATCTTCCATGACATGATGCATACTATGATGGAAGATTATGTGGATGACTTACTAGCAAAATCACTTACTAGAGAAGGACATCTTCACATCTTAGATAAAATCTTTGATAGACTGGACCAATACCATGTTCGACTCAACCCAAAGAAATGTGTCTTCGGAGTGACCTCCGGGAAGCTTCTAGGATACATTGTCTCAAGCAAAGGCATTGAGGTCGATCCAACAAAGGTTAAAGCAATCATGGACATGCCACCTCCAAGGAATATCAGTCAGCTAAGAACACTACAAGGACGACTTCAATCCATCCGAAGATTCATTGCACAATTGGCTGATAAGTGTCACCCCTTCACACACCTGCTACACAAGAACATCCGCTTTCAGTGGGATGCCAGATGCCAGCAAGCATTTCAGATGCTTAAAGACTATCTCATGAATCCACCATTGCTGATGCCACCAGATTCAAGTAGACCGTTGTTACTTTATATCTCAGCGACAAGTACAGCATTAGGTGTATTACTGGCACAACATAATGCAGAAGGCAAAGAGTGTGCTGTATACTACATCTCTCGTACACTGGTTGGCTATGAACTCAATTACACACCTATTGAACGAGCTTGCCTAGCAGTAATCCTGGCAGCCACTAAATTGCGGCACTATCTGTTAACACACAAGGTACAACTCATCGCAAAAATTGATCCACTCAAGTATTTACTCAGCAAAGCAGCATTGACAGGTCGTTTGGCCAAATGGGTAATGATTCTAAGTGAATTCGACATTGAGTATGTGGACCGTAAGGCTATCAAAGGGCAAGTTATTGCAGATCAGTTGGCCGATGCACCTCTCATAGGTGATCATCCTCTCATTTCCAATTTTCCAGATGAAGAGATATTCATGATTACAGAAGCACAGTCATGGAAATTATACTTTGATGGTTCATACACTAGGCACGGCTCGGGGGCAGGCATTCTGTTTATCACACCTCAAGGTGATAGCATCCCGAAGTCTTACAGGCTCACATTTCCATGCACAAACAACATAGCAGAGTATGAGGCCTTGATCACAGGACTCAGGTTAGCCGTACAATGGAAATTACAAGAACTACAAGTATATGGCGATTCCCAACTAGTCATTCGACAAGCAACAGATGAATATCAGACCAAAGATGATAAACTCATGCCATATAAGCAAATGGTGGACACTCTAAAGACATCATTTACTACTATCACTTTTGAGCAGATACCAAGAGATCAGAATCGAGCCGCTGACGCCATGGCTACCATCGCATCTCTCCTAGATCTTCCACAGAATTCAACACGCTACGAGTTCTTGGTAGAACAGCTTTGGATCCCCGCTTATGATATCCCTAAATCCGAGATGATATGTCACCTTGTCGGTTATGAATCTCCATGGTACGGTGAGTTCTACACCTATCTTCACGATCATACCCTTCCTCCCAACCAATCGAACAACCAACGAAAAACCTTCATTCGCCAAACTGCTCGATATATCATTATTGCCGAAACCCTATACCGACGCAGTCTTGATGGTACTCTCCTTCGGTGTCTGGAACAAGATGAGATAACAAAGGCTTTGGAAGAGGTACATGAAGGAATTTGCGGGACTCACTCAAGTGGTCCATCACTAGCTAAGAAGATCATGCGAGCTGGATACTATTGGCCATCTATGGAAAAGGATTCCTACTACTTTGTCAGGAAATGCAAGAAATGTCAAGTTCACGGCGACCTGATACATGCACCGGCCCAGGAACTGCAACCAATCACGACACCATGGCCTTTCTGTCAATGGGGTCTTGATCTTGTGGGTAAAATCCATCCATCTTCATCCAATGGCCATAAATTCATTATTACCGCCACCGAATATTTCACCAAGTGGATCGAAGCTGTTCCACTTACCCAAGTCACCGGCAAGCAGATCGCCTCATTCATCCTCAATTACATCATCTGCCGGTATGGTGTGCCCATGTCCATCGTCACAGATAACGGTCTTCCTTTCAAAAATCAGGATGTCCGTGAGCTTTGTGAGAAATTTCATATCCAACACCGCTTTTCCACTCCCTATTACCCACAAGGCAATGGTCAGGCCGAAGCATCCAATAAAAACATATTGAGGATCCTAAAGAAGACAGTCAATGATGTCGGCCGTGATTGGCATGTTCAATTGAATCCAGCGCTATGGGCATATCGAACTAGCATTCGGACCCCTACAGGTGCAACTCCTTATTCATTGGTCTATGGTGCTGAAGCTATCTTACCTATTGAGGTTGAGATACCATCATTACGAGTTTCCTTGCATAATCTCATTGATGATGAAGCATACAGAGTCTCACGCCTTCAGGACTTAGAGTTACTTGATGAGAAGCGACAAGCTGCATACAATCACCTCAAAGCCTATCAGCAGCGCATGAGTAGAAGTTACAATCACCGAGTTAGATCTCGTACATTTGAGGTAGGTGATCTTGTTCTTCAAGAAAATCCTTGCAACCAACCAAATAGAGAACATCAAGGCAAGTTTGAATCAAACTGGCTGGGCCCATATGTTGTCACTGCTGTATTCGGGTCCGGGGCATATCAGTTGGCTACATCAGAAGGAGAACCGCTCGCAGATCCAATCAACAGCATGCACCTCAAACGGTTTTACACATAAGCTGTACAGAGCATCAGGCTCCCCTACATATCAGAAAAATACCAAAAACATTCAAAAAATTCCTGAAGAAAATACAAAAACATTCAAAAAAAGTAAAGAAAAATCATGCATCCAAACGGTGAACAACCACTCCGGTGGCACCTTGGGTAAGTGCGATGGTGAAAACCTGGCAAACAGGTGCCACTCGTAAAGGCAATGGCTCCAGTATCTTTCAGGCTCATTGCGATCACATTCATGCACACATACATCCATCCATCCAAACCATGGCTTGTTATTTGATCTGCAATTAAGAAAATACTCCATGCGTCTAGCATCCCACCTTTTCATAGTCAGGTCTACAAACTGGGGGCAATACCCTTACCCTCGTGAAGGAAGTGGATTCTACATTGTCTCATATGATTCATTACGCTCTTCATTCAGGCAATCATCAGAAAATATCAAAAACATTAAAAAATGACTCTCAAAATACCAAAAACATTCAAAATTGTTTCACAAAATCCAAAAAACATCGGAAAACCCATCAAAAATCACACAAAAACATGGCAACACCTTGTACATATTTATCCGATCAGATACAAAATAAACATTGACAAAATACTCACACAATGACCATTTACCAATCAAACCACACAATCGACATTAACAAATCCAAACCTGTCTTTAAACAAGGATGCATCCTTCCTTACCAAAACAAAGACAAAAGTGACGTTTTCTTTGACAAGAAAATTATGTTAAGCTATCAAATACTTGGTTGATTTGTGAGTACAATCGTTCGTTTATCTATATCGGGATCTTTCAGCATTGTTTTGTATCATTTGCGCATTATTTCCGATGAAGTTCTGGGGCATGTACTAATGGTGTCTACGTGGGAAGTTCACTAGGCTACGTGATCTTATGCCAAATGCAATCATAGATCACTACGGCTTGCTGACTACAGCGTATATCTCGACCATATGAGCATGAACCATTACCAAGGATCCTTATTCTTTATTCTTTATGTATATACTGTTTGTTTGCAGGTACAATGCTTTTTCTTTGGTTCCTCCTACCTCATCCAAACTGGATAAAGGTTTTATCTCTTATTACGGTATGCACTTGTCTCAGGATCTGATCAACCTAAGATCAAGGAGGACGATCCAAGTCATGCACGAAAGGAGATAATCCTTGTCTGTTCCGCAAGCAATACTCAGGTCAACTTGATCCATTATATCAAGTTGCTTGTATTAACTTGCTATATAAAATCCATGTAAGAAATACTCTGGTCATCTTGAATCTTTATGTCAAGTTGCTTGTATTTTCTTACAACATTTTAAAGCTCAATGATGAAAAATAAAGCACCATGGATCGTCATTCCATCTCATCTGTATATATTGCATTTCGTTGCATTCCACCCATCCATACATTCATAATAGCTGCATATCATGCATACATAGTCATAATAATGCATACTCTATTTTACTCATCTTCTTCCATAGGACTCGATCCTAGTCCTCCATATCTTCTATCTAACATCAAATCCCCCCTCACCCTCCCTATCTTGATCATCAACATCATCCTAATCCCTTCATCACTTCCCATCCTCACTCATCCACAAAATTAAGCCAGTTACTCTGTCTACACAGATACATCGACTCCCACACACCTAGACTATCAACAGATACTCTGATCACGTATCTTCGGGTCTCAACAGGTAATCGATCATGGTAATCCTAGACTACATCAGGCATTTATCATAATGACCTAGTCTCAACGGGGTTGCCATGATTCCCCACAACCATCCATCACACGCACACACTATCAATTGATCAACCAATCAAACACAATCCAACGGACAATTACATCAATTGTCTACGTCTCAACGAGTATTTTGCTTCATATACCTTGACTTCATCGGGCAATTACATCAATTGTCTAAGTCACCATCAGGTCACTTTGATTCACTTACTCAGACTTTATCATGTTCAAGCGACCAACTGACATCAACTGTCACGCTTTGACTTGGCCGGGGCAATTACACCGATTGCACCAGATTGTCCAAACAATTTTGATCAATTGTATAGCATCAATCCAAACCCCACACTACATCTGCTATGTATCTCTTGCATGACCTCAGGGTACCCACTGGCTTGTTGTTTCTTCATCTTCACTCCATTTTCTCCCATTCTTTCATCATTAGTTCTAATTTCTTCTATTCTACCTCCCCTCCACTTTGCATTCTTTTTCGAGAGATCGCCCGATTTTTCAAAACAAAATTTGGCCCATCTCTCGAGGGGGCATACCACCCATTAAATTTACATTTTATGGGGCATTTCTTCACACCTATTTTTCTTTCTTTGAAACGACGCGATAAACCGCACCGTCTCAAAGAGGGGCAAATGTAGTCACATAAATCTGTCCACTTAATTAAATGAATACTTAGTATTTATTTGATTATTTAACCATCAATTAATAATTAATTAAATTAATATTTAATTAATTCATCTTAACCCTATTCTCCTATTAATTAAATAAATTATTCAATTTATTTGATTTAATTCACTTAACCAAATTCAGACCATTAATTAAATAAATAAATCATATTTATTTAATTAAAATATTCTCTCACATTTAAATAAATTAATATTTATTTAAATCCCCCAAAATCCCACCTCTCACATTTAAATAAATTAACATTTATTTAAATCACCTTTATCCTCTACCCACTTGTATTTTCCTACAAAAGCAAGTTGCACAATTATTTTAAATAAATAAATCATTTATTTAAAATCACCTTTATCCTCCACCCACTTGTATTTTCCTACAAAAGCAAGTTGCACAACTATTTTAAATAAATTATTTATTTAAAATCCTATTTATCCTCACCCACTTGAAACCTTTAATGGTTTCCCTTAAAGTAGTCAAACTTGATGGCTTTAAAGTCTTCAAACTTGATTGCTTCCTTCTATAATCTTCTTAAGACTTTAATGGTTTTCCTTAAAGTCTTCAAGCCTTTAATGGTTCCCCTCAAAGTCTTCAAGCATTTTAATGCTTTATCTTCCTTTTTCTCATTTAAATAAATTAATATTTATTTGAATATTTATCCAAATACAACTTGCACACATTTATTGAAATAAATGAATTTTTATTTTAATAAAATCCTATTTTCCCTCACCCACCAAATCCACTTGCAAAATCTAATCCCCTTCTAGATTCTTCTAACCCCTTCCTAATTAACTTAATCCATCCCCTAATTATTGTCACATTCCTAAGCAAAATGGAGTCACTTCTCAAAGCCTAAAAGTCTTTGATAACCATTAAAGGCTTTCAACCTTCAAGCACTAAATGTCTCAAAGTCTTGGATAACCTTTGAAAGCTTCCAACCTTCAACCACTAAATGGCTCAAAGTCTTTGAAAACCATTGAAGGCTTCCAACCTTCAACCACTTAATCCCCAAAGTCTCCAATAACCATTAATGGTTAATTCAACCCTCCCACATGGTTAAAACATTTGTTTTGACTCAACCTCTACCCAACCCAAAGGTCTCATCAGGCCATTAATGCTTTGACCATGATTATCTCTTAAACATTTGCACAAAGGTTTATCCTTGGATTAACTCTTAATCCAGTGGGTAATCTTAATTTAGACTTGACCCTTACCTTCTAGATAACCATGAGGTCTTCTCAGGCCTTTAATGCCTCCAACCTCTTCTCTCAACCCAATCCTATGTTGACACTTGTCACCATTTTATTGGTGCCAATTGTGCACATGGATCCCCAACTTTCAATCCTAACCCTTGTTAAGATTGCTCAATCTTAACCCTTCATTTCCCTATTTCTTCTATAAATAGAACCCTTCTCCTCAAGCAAAAAGAGAAGCATTTTAGAGTATTGTTGTTATACTGGCATTAGCATAGAGCTTTTTCATAGCATCACTATCTACTCTAGCATAGTATTTAGCTTTTCATTTCATATTTGAAGCTTAGTATTAAATCTCAATCCTCCATAAGCATCCATAGTGCAAAAAGCTGCTGAGAGCTACACTCATTTGGGACTTGGAGAGGAGAGGAACAAGGGAGGAGCAACTATGAGCATCTTGATTAGCTATTTCATTTTATGTTTATATGCTTTCTATTTCATGCTTAATATCTCTCTTGATATGCCTGTTTAGGATAATCTTTTGTTGCTAACACTAACGTTTGTTTCTTGTGCTCTTGTGTGTGTTGCCATCAAACAGATTTTCTAATCCTTTTTGCAGAGCATCAGTATCAAAGCTAAGTCCTCTTTTGCAGAAGTTTAACAACTTGAGGAGATCCAATGTCTACTAACTATTTTAGGAAGGACAGTCCTAAACTTGATGGAACTAACTATGGGATATGGAAGACCAGAATGGAGACAAATCTAAATTGCATTGGAAAGGACATCTGGGATGTTACAAAGAATGGTTATACTGCTGCTACTCTAGGTCAGCTTGCTCCTAATAACTTCACTAAAGATGAAGAAAATGATTGCAAAGCAAGAGAAGCACTTTTGAGCGCATTCACAGATCAGCAAATCATGGGATTATCAGACAAATCAACTGCTAAAGCTATTTGGGATCATTTGGAAACACTAAATGAAGGAGATTCCATAGTCAAAATTGCAAAACTTGAAAGCTTTTGGGTCAGGTATGAAAATCTGAAAATGGAGGAAGATGAAAGAATTTTTGCTTTTATGGAAAGAGTAAATGAAATTGTTTTGGATATAAAATGTTGTGGAGGAACCTTAAGTGAAGATGAAATTGTTTCAAAAGTTTTAAGAGGATTGCCACTGGCATACAAAATGAAAGTTACTGCTATAAATTAATTAAGAACAATGCCTAATACATCAGTAACTAGGGATACATTGATTGGAAAACTTTCAGCCTTTGAAATTGAGGAATTTGGTCCTGTTGCTACAATAGAGACAGCTTTATCTTTCAAAGCATCAACATCATCTGCATCATCATTTGACAAATCTAATTGGAAAGCCTTTTATGCAAGAGAACTTGAGGAAAGTAAGAAAGAACTTGAAGAACTTGAAGCACTATTTGCAAGAAAAATGCCTAAAGGTCCAGTTGGAAGTAAATATGAAGGTAAAGCACCCTTTAAATGTTTTAACTACAATAAGATTCATCATATGGCTTCAAGATGCCCTAATAGACATGCTAGACTAAGAGAAGAAGCTAGAAGGACATACAAGCCTAACCCTAAATATCAAAGATACAAATTCAAGAAAAATAAGGACAAATCTTGTTATGTTGTTGATGAAGGAGTAACTGATGATTTTGATGAAGATCCGGTAGACAATGGATGGGTTTTTGTTTCTATAATAGAAGATCAACTGGCACCTACAGTGAAACCGGTAGAACAAACCTTGGCAGCTAAAATTGAGGTAAAGGATGAATGGATAATTGATTCTGGATGTTCACATCATATGACAGGAGACAAAGGAAAATTCTTGAACTTTCAAGAATACAATGGTGGTTTAGTAAGATTTGGAGATGACAAAGCTTGTCAGATCAAAGGTAAGGGTTCAATATCTCTTGACGGTAAACATAATACTGACAATGTCTACTATGTTGAAGGATTAAAGCACAATCTTTTGAGTGTTGGTCAATTAGTTGAGAAAGGATTTTAGTTACAATTTAAGAATGGAAAATGCAAAATCTTGAATAGAACTAGTTTAGAAATTGCAATCAGGTAATAAGACTAGAGGTAATATCTTTCATTTGAATAACAATGAGAAGACATGTTTGATTGCACATATAGATGAAAGTTGGCTATGACACAAGAGACTCTATCATGTAAACTTTGATTGCATAGTAAACATTAGTACTACTAAGGCAGTTAGAGATTTACCTAAGATTTTCAAACCTCACAATACAGTATGTAAGGAATGTCAATTTGGAAAATAGGTTAGAGCTAGTTTCAAAAGTATTCCAGAGAAATCTAATAATGCTCTTGATTTAATTCACACTAATTTATGTGGTCTAGCTAGAACTAAAATCTTACAAGGTGATAGATATTTCATGCTAATCATTGATGACTATTCTAGAATGTGTTGGGTTACTTTTCTCAGAGAAAAATCAGAAGCACTTGGAAAGTTCAAACTATTCAAAGCAATGGTTGAAAATGAAATCGGTAAGAAAATCAAATGTTTAAGATCAGATCAAGGAGGAGAATTCACATCTAAGGAGTTTAATACATTCCGTGAAGTGAATGGAATTAGAAGATAGCTATCAGCACCTCAGACACCTCAGCAAAATGGAGTTGTTGAAAGGATAAATAGAACTATCTTGGATGCTGCTAGAAGTATGCTATCAGAAGCAAATCTACCACATGTACATTGGAGAGAGGCAGTAAGTACAGCGATCTATACATTCAACAAAGTTCACATCAAAGGTGAAACCGGTAAGACCCATCATGAACTATGGTTTGGTATCACTCCTACTCTTAAATATTGCAAAATATTTGGAAGCAAATGCTACATTAGAAGAGATAAGTATATTGGGAAATTTGATCCTAGAAGTGATGAAGGTATATTTCTTGGTTAGTCATCTAAGAGTAAAGCATATAGATGTTTTAACAAGAGATTGCAGAAAATTGTTGAAAGTACAAATGTAAAGATTGATGAACAATTCAGAGGAACTTCAAGGTACATAGATTCTGAACCGGCAAAAGAAATTCTAATAAATGAACCTACACTGAATCCACTGGTACAGAGTGAACATCCAGTTACACCAGTATCATCTGAAAATTCCACTGTGACTGAGGAACAATAGTAAACAAAGACACCCCAGTATATAAGATTGAATCATTCTGAAGATCAAATAATTGGAAACAAATACAAAGGAGTTATGACAAGAGGAAGATTGGCAAATGAAGAGGTATGTCTTATTTCTCAAATTGAACCATCATCAAATTAATGAGGCATGTGAAGATAAATAGTGGACTAAAGCTATGGAAGAAGAATTAGAGAAAATTGAGAAAATAACACTTGGACATTAGTTCCCCGGCCTAAAGATAAAAATGTAATTTGAACAAAATGGGTATTTAGAAACAAACTTAATGAAGATGGAAAGGTTATCAGAAATAAAGCAAGACTAGTGTGTAAGGGATATTCTCAAAAGGAAGGAATTGACTATAATGAAACCTTTGCACCGATAGCTAGAGTTGAGGCAGTTAGATTGTTTTTAGCCTTTTCAGCACATAAGAACTACAAAGTATATCAAATGGATATTAAATGTGCATTTTTGAATGGAGATCTTGAGGAGGAAGTTTACATTGAACAACCCGATGGATTTTATTTGACAGATGATAACGATATGGTTTGCAGGTTAAAGAAAGCTTTGAATGGATTAAAGAAAGCCCCAAGGGCTTGGTCTGCTAGATTGGATAAGTATCTTTTGAAAATTGGTTTTTCTAAAGGTAATGCTGATAGTAACTTATACTACAAAGTGACTGATGATGACATCTTAGCTATAGAAGTTTTTGTTGATGATATAGTATTTGGAGGAGAAGATGGATTGTGTAAAGACTTTTCTATCAAAATGCAACAAGAATTTGAAATGTCTATGATTGGTGAAATAAGATTCTTTTTAGGATTGCAGATTTCATAGACTGAAAAAGGTATATTCTTGAGTCAATCAAAATACTTAAAAGAGTTACTTAAGAAATTTGGAATGGAGAACTCTAAACCAGTAAGCACACCTATGACTACAAATGACAAACTATCTTTAAGAGATATATCTACACCAGTTAATCCAACAAGGTACAAATCTATGATAGGAGGTTTACTGTATTTAACACAAACAAGACCTGATATCATGAATGCAGTATGTATTGTTTCAAGATTTCAGAGTAATCCTAGAGAAAATCATCAATCAACTGTAAAAAAGATTTTTTGGTACTTACAAGGCACTACAAATCTTGGATTATGGTATCCTAGAGATGAAAACTTTGACCTATGTACATACAAAGATGCAAATTGGGTAGGACATGTGGATGATAGAAAAAGCACCACCGGAGGAGCATTTTTTCTTGGTTGAGTAAGAAATAGAGTTGTGCATCTTTATCAACAGTAGAATCAAAATATGTTGCAGCAGCAACAAACTGTACACAGGTACTTTGGCTTAAACAAATGTTGAAAGACTTAAAGGTAAAATGCAAGGAACCTATAACTATCTATTGTGATAACACAACAACAATTGATATATCTAAGAACCCGGTATTACATTCTAAAACAAAACATGTTTCTATCAAACTGAATTTTCTAAGGGAAAAAGTTGAAGCAAAAGAAATACAACTGGTTTATGTGAATACTAAAGAATAGCTTGTAGATATTTTCACTAAACCTTTGCCTAAGGAGACTTTTGAGTATCTCAGAGAACAGCTTGGGGTCTTACCCCCACCGGTAGATACTTAGAGAGTTGATGTCTATCATCAATCGACAGAACTAACAGAGATATATTCTTACTCTGGCTTTGATGAGGAAGCTACTTCTCAAGGGGAGTATTTGATATAGTCAAATTGGTTGGTATTTTGTATGTAATAGTTGGTATGTTGTAACTTTGGCATTTGATGTCAAAGGGGGAGAAATATCTATGGAAAAACACATTATCTTGGTATAGAAAAACATAAAAAAACTCATGTTACTCTTAGGGGGAGAGATTGTTACTTTGAGAAGATTATTGGTTTTTATACTTGGCATTTCTATTTTGGCACTTTGATGGTTTTTCCATCTTGTGTTGCCATCAATGCCAAAGGGGGAGATTGTTGGTATTTTGGTATGGTTTTGTCATTGATGTCAACACCTACTAAAAGCATTTTGGAGATCCAACAAACATTCACCTGCAAGCAAGTAACTATTGCATAGTTACTGGTATATGGTACACCAGCAGGACATAATGATCACCAGCACTTGGAATGGCATGGAAGACACTTGGTAATGTCGAATAAATCATGTGGACATCTTATCTTGGAGAATTGGTCATTGGTATATTCATATTTGCATATTTTCTTTTACTGGCAAATAGGTCCAGGGTTATCCAGGGTTACACCAGCAGGTTTATCTTTTCCAGATCAGCATGGCATGCTATGGAGATGATTAATTAATGTTGTAAATTCATTAAGCCGACATGTTCAATCAGTTATTGCATCATGTATTATATTGTTTGTAAAATGTTTTTATTGTAATATCTTGTAGAGCCGACCTACTAAAATTGGTCTTACGTTATGGTATAAATGTAAGGTCTTAATTGTAAGATTGAATGTGGAATGTGAAGAAGGTATATTATGAAGGGATATGCGAGATTAAGTAGAGCTATACACAAAGATATCATTTGAAAGTGAAGCTAGGTTTTTGTGAAGGCATATTAGCATTACACCGATACTGATTCCAGCATATGAAGATGCTATTTTGTGTAGTACATTCTTATTGGATTTAACCATCCAATTATAGTCAGTGTGACTCCCATTTGTGTTTGAGTAGTGAGCTCTAGGCGCTTGGCCTTTCTGCATGTGCAAACCCCATTTATGTACACTTACTATCTACAATAGTATCATTTGATTGTAGGTAAGGTTTCCCACTGTGGTTTTTCCCCTTATAGGGTTTCCACGTACAAACATTGGTGTCATGTGTTTTGGATGATTTTATCTTTTGGTTTTATGCATTAATCTTTACCGGTATTACATTTATCTGTTAAATCTGTCCACTGGTATAATAGACTGCCTCACCAGTATTAAAGCAGTAATTGATTAAGTTGTTTTTGGTTTAAAGTTTTAGACAACTGATTAACCCCCCCTCCTCAGTAGTCCTCGGGACCTAACATTACATCAGTAGAACTCTTGTTGGCTATGAACTAAATTATAAATCAATAGAGGAAGACATGTCTAGTAGTTGTATTTGCAACTCAGAAGCTACGACATTATATGCTGACGCATTCTATGAAGCTAATAGAAAAGATAGATCCACTAAAGTATTTGCTGAACAAGCCAACTTTGATAGGCAGATTAGCCAAATGGGTTATGATACTAAGTGAATTTGATATAGAGTATGTTGATTGAAAAGCTATCAAAGGATAGGTCATTACTGATAAATTAGTTGAAACACCTTTACAAAATGACATATCATTGCATATTGAATTTCCTGATGCAGACATTCTGACAATAAGTACAAAATTTTGGGAATTATACTTTGATGGTTCTTATACACAATATGGATCAGGCACAGAAATTTTATTCATCACATCTCAGGGACAGACAATTCCAAAATCATATAGATTATGGTTTCCATGCACACATAATATTGCAGAATATGAAGCACTGACTATTGGGCACAAATTGGCTATTGAATGGAATATCAAGGAATTACATGTTTATGGTGATTCACAGCTTATCATCAACCAAATAAATGATGATTATCAAACTAAGGATGACAAGCTCATGCCCTACAAACATCTGGTAGAAGAGTTTAAAGAACACTTTGCAGAAATATCATTTACTCAAATCCCAAGAAATAAGAATAAAGAAGCAGATACAATGGCTACAATAGCATCTCTTGCAGAATCAGGAGAATCAACAGCATTACGAATTCCTCATGGAAGATATCTTAACCCCTCCCATTCAATCCCAACATACCTACATGATTTGTCATATATCAAGGATCAATCAATCCTTATATGGCCAAACCTATCAGTACTAAAAGAGAATATCCTTGCTCCTGACCTATATCGCAATCAAAGAAGAAATCTTATCTGTCAGTCATCCCATTATACTATTATTGCTGATACCTTATATATGCGAGGTCTAGATAGTACTTTATTGAGATGTCTTGAACAAGAAGAATCTAAAAAAGTTCTTAACAAAGTACACACAAGTATTTATGGCACACACTCAAGTGGATTAACACTAGATAAGAAACTTCTTCATATGGGTTACTATTGGCCTACTATGGAGAGAGATTCATTCACATATACCAAGAAATGCAAACAATGTTAGATCCATGGGAATCTCATTCATGGTCCAACACAAGAATTGTATCCTATGGCCGGATCATGGTCATTTTCTCAATGGGGCCTTGATTTGGTAGGAAAGATAAATCCTTCATCTTCTAATGGACATATGTTCATTCTGACTGCTATTGAATATTTCACTAAATGGATTCAAGCAGTACCTCTGACAAAAGTGACAGGAAAACAAATATCATCATTCATCTTGAATTATATAATATGTCACTATGTAGTTCCTATGACCATTATCACTGACAATGGATGACCATTTAAGAATCAAGATGTGAAGGAACTATGTGAGCAGTTTCATATGCAACATAGGTTTTCTACTCCATATTATCCACAAGGAAATGGTCAAGCTGAGGCATCAAACAAGACTATCTTGAAAATCTTGAAGAAAACAGTCAATGACGCTGGAAAAGACTAGCACATTCAGCTGAATCCTGCTCTTTGGGCATATCAAACCAGCATCTACACACCAACAAGGGTAACTCCATATTGTTTAGTCTATGGATCAGAAGCCATCTTACCCATAGAAGTAGAGATACCTTCTCTATGGGTTTCCTTGAAAGGTCTTATACCAGAAGAAGAAAACCAAGTCTCTAGACTCCAAGAACTTGAACTGATCCAGGAACGTCGCCAAAATGCAACAGATCATTTGAAAGTATATCAACAAAGAATGGCAAGAAGTTATAATAATAGAGTCAAGCCACACATTTTTAGATTGGAGATATAGTTCTAAGGGAGAATCCATGAAATTAGCAAGACTGAGAAAAGAAGGGTAAATTTGAACCAAATTGGCTAGGACCTTTTGTCATAGTAGTAGCATATGGCTCAAGAGCATACAAGTTATCCACCCCTGAAGGTGATTGGTTTGATGAACCTATCAATTATATTCATCTCAAGAAATTCTATGCTTGAGATGTAAAGTCCTGAAAAAAAAATCAATAAAAAGCATATAAAGTCCTAAAGAAATCAGTAAAAATCAGAAAAGCAGAAAATCCCTAAAAAGCATAAAACAGTGAAAAAATAAAAAAAATGCAATAAATTTAGATGGTGAAAACTTGGTAAACAAGTGCTATCTAAAAAGTAAGTTCCTCCATCTATGAGATCACTTTGTGCACCTATCCACTCCATCATATCCAATCTATCACCTCCATCTATCTAGCTCATCCATTCCATCTTTCGCATCCATTGCTCTAAACCATTAGCAGGAAATATGCAGCTTACCAATAGTTATCAATCTTTGACAAACATGTCATAGTCACTGTCTTAGATTTTATCATAATCAATCAATCTGCATTTGTAACCTGCCATGGTTTGGATCTTGATCAATTCATACATCCATAATAAATTTTTGCTTCCGCTGGGGAAAAAATCCTAATTCCTTTTGTTAAGGTGATCTTTTAAATCTTTGAAAATCCAAAAACATTTAGAAAACTTAGAAAAACCAAAAACACCTAGGGTTTCGAGATAGTTAACAAGCAACAAAGATCAAGGTACTTCATGATAACTAAATCGTGAAACTCAGAAAACAAAGAATCAACCAGCAAGTAATAAAGGATTATCCAAGATCATTCATCAAGATGATTATATCAGTTAATGACCATTAGAACATGTGAATGACATGCAAGATTCAATGTTTATTTCTTGATTTTATTGCTAATCATGTACTCTATGTGACTCAATGATGTCCATGACTAGAGAAGATATGATGGGGCATGATTATTTTCTTTGATTGTTGTTTGTGGTTTATCTCTTATTAAGGTATGTACTTGTCTAAGGATATGATCGGCAAAAGATCAAGGAGGACGTTCCAAGTCATGCATGAAAGGAGATAATCCTTGTTTGTTCTGCAAGCAATACTCAGGTCAACTTGATTCATTATATCAAGTTGCTTGTATTAACTTGCTATATCAAAATCCATGTAAGAAATACTCAGGTCATCTTGGATCATTATGTCAAGTTGCTTGTATTTTCTTACAACATTTTAAAGCTCAATGCTAAAATCAAGCACTATTACAAGACAAGCATATGAAGAATGGCAGTATCATTTTTAGTTAGAGCATTTTTAGATTAGTTCATTATTCATCTGCATTATAAGCATCTCATTTCATTCATAGATCAAGAGTCCGAATAAAGATTGAGTATACTAAAACAAAAAAAACAAAAAAAAAATTGCATTTGACATTGTAGGTGCATTCATTTTTATTAATTATTTTTTTAAAAATCATCATCCATTTCAATTAGTTTGCATTCAATTTAGTACATTTCATTAATCATGTAGTATATCATCATTATTATTTACATTATCATTTCATTAAAGATCATTCAGTTGCATCTTTGCACTTAGATTCATAATCATCATAAGCATTACTGATAAAAAATCAAAAACATTTGAATAACATATTCCATACTCATTCATTTGCATTCTCATGTAGATCATTGCATTTGCATCATTTAAGTTAGTCATCATTTTCTTTTGCATCTATGATCATCAAAATCAAAAATAAAAAAACATTTATCATTACATCATCATATAGAGCATCATCATGAAGAGAAAAGATCATAACATCATCCATATAAATCAATGCATATAGTTCATCATAAAATAGAGTAACATGCATAATAAAGATCATCATCATATAGAGTCCATGT
Organism: Cryptomeria japonica; assembly: GCF_030272615.1. NCBI lineage: Eukaryota > Viridiplantae > Streptophyta > Pinopsida > Cupressales > Cupressaceae > Cryptomeria > Cryptomeria japonica. Next base: position 51,273 of record NW_026729164.1, read on the forward strand.
CAGCATATAGATCATCATAAAAATAGTAAAAATTCCAAGTATACAATGATACCAGATCAAAAGTACAAATGTCTCATCAATACAAAGTCAAGTCATGGTTGTCCTGTACTACTACCACTTGACTTTGTTCATCTTTATGGCTGTGGGTGAGAAGATCCTCCAAATGTCTATCTCCCACAATCACCACTCCTCTGAGGAGGTCCCATGACTCCACCGCTACTAGTATCCATCCTCACAGTGGTATGATAACTACCTGCTCTCTGGCTCTCTGTGACTAAATCCTCATATAGTCATCGCCAATGGGAAGTCTCAGCAGAGAGAGTGCCTGATCCAACCTACTGAATGTGATCGAGGAGGCCCTGAGTATCCCATTGTCTCCTAACAGCTCTATCTCTCTCTTTCATGAGTGTTTGTACCTATGCTCTAAGTTGATCTATCTATGCTCTGAGACTATCCACGGTCTCCTACTCTAGCACATCCTGTTGTGGCACATGAACCCCAATACCCTCATCTCCACCTCCCTGTCCATCTTCTAGAATCTTAGTCCGAGTAGCTCTCAAAACCCATCATCTAATGAGTGGAACATGATCCTTTGAATCCTCATCCTCTCCACCATGTGCTGCAATAACCCTAGGGTCTGGCTGAATCTGACCAAAATCAATGCCTCTCCTGCAACCCCCATATAGTCTAGTCATCCTGCCTCCTCCTATAGATGGCAACCCTCTCGGTGATCTCATCCCTGCCCTGCCAATATCCCTCCCAATCCATCCAACCTCTCTCTCACCCATAGGAAGTGGTCTCCCAATCCTTCCAACTAGTCCAAACGGTCCTCCATGAACTCTCAATCGACCTACTCTCCATCCAGGTCTTCTACCACCACCACCTCCATCTCCACCCTCATCTCCATCCCCTCCAGCCTCCTGAGAAGCTCTAAGATCTCATCTCCATCTCCATCTTCTGATAACTGGATCATCAGAATCGTCATCCTCATCTCCTGAGCTGGGAAGAGGATCTATTGGATCGGTAATATGAGGAAACAAGTGTGCTAGTATGTACTGAGCATAATCTGCAGTAACCCCAGGATCTAGAATGTACAATCTCATATCATAAGCTACCCTAGGAGTAGCCAGAAACTCTACACATGCTAACTCAAATGACAAAGAAGGTCCCCAATCTCGCCTATCTTTGTACCATCATGCATATATCATGACACTAGTAGGGATGGGTTGAATGATACCAAACTATCTCAAAATGTGACTAATCAACTACCTCTAAATAATGTATGGAGTTTGACCAATAATAAATGGTAATGTTTGATCATCATCCATCCATGGCTCACAATCGATATAAGGTCTCCAAATAACACTATCCAGTGAATCAAGAACCCAACGCCAATACTCCATCTTATCGAGCTTATGCTGAGTAAGGATACCTACATACAGATAAACATATGGTTGTCTCTCACCACAAACTCTATGATAAATAGGCCACATAATAGCAATGTGCTCCCAGCACCAGATCTGCAAAAGTCTGCATCTTGTCGATAGACTAGCACCCTCATCGAAAACAACCTGATGAAGATCATGATACAAATGAGAAAGCATACAAACACCTCACGAATATCAAGTCTAACGTTGCATCATGCTCTGAAGAATCTCATCCCAACCAACAAAAAAACCTTGAGATCTCCTATCTGGATAGATGAATCCCCGAATCAAACCTACAAGAATCACAGGGAGAGTCTCATAATACATAATCATACCCTCCCATTGGATCTCTCCTCTCTAAATTCTCTCATCACCAAATACAGCTCTACACACCTTGGTCCCTCCATGATCTTGAAAAATCATACTGAACTAACTCACCAGTCACTGGAATGTGGAGAATCCTATAGACATCCTCAAGCGTCACACTAATATCACCCATGGGTAGGTGGAAAGTGTTATGCTCACTATGCAATCTCTCGGCTAACGCTATCAACAATCCCCTATTATGGGCAATATCAGGCATGTATAATAAGTGGCATAATCTGTAGGCATCTATATGTCTCACCTCTGTCTATGTAAGCTCTGGCACTAAGTACTGCATTTCTGGGAATTTCTCCCAACACTAGAGAACATCAAGTTTCTCATGTTTACCAAGATAATTCAATCATCAATCATCTATCTATCAAATCAAAGAGATCGCTAATCTCTAACATCAAAAATTGGTAAATCTTTTCACATGAAGCAAATGAGGCTATCAAATCAATTTAAACCTATCAATCATGGTTTTCTATCAATCACTGAGTTCAATCAAACTCTGCTATGCTCTTCATCATAAACTAAATTGGTTTCTTAGAGATAATCTATCCAATCAAATCAAATCGATCAATCATTTATCCTATCAATCAACATTATCAAATCAAACAATCAAGTACCAATTCATCACAATTGCGCATCAAAATGCCTAAATCTAATCGTCAAAGTGATTTTTTACTATGAAATCCATCAAACAAATTCATTTGAAGAAAAAGTGCTAATCTTTTTAACAAAAGTTCTATTCTATTGAACACAGGTGCTAAACCATACATATGCATGAACCTTTTTTCACAAAAGTGCTAAATCTTCGAGCCTATGCGTGAAACAATCAAAAGTGTTGTTTTGAGCATCAAAAGTGCAAACACTCATAGCAAAAGCACTGACCAAGAAAAGGTGCTAACATACATCACAGATGCACTAACAAAATGAGCATATGCGCTAAACTTAGCAAATGCACTAACTTTATATGCAAAAGCGCTAAAACAGAAAACAAAAACACTAAATATACTTGCCGAAAATTTCCTTTGTATTTTGTGAAACTAATATGTTGCAGGTAGTATTCTAATGATGAAATTCAAGTCGACACAAGCGGTGATGCATTTTCAATTACAATCTGTAGTGTCATAAAATTGTAGAACACAAGATGCCACTGAGAGGGGGGGTGAATCAGTGGTTTCCAAACTTAACCCTTTTAATAATAAGTATGTATGTATCGATCAACAGATCTAACACAAGGTGGATATACCAGTGAGATAGGGAAATGACTCAAATGGAAGCACACACAAAAGGAACATCACATAACATTAGATGTACGAGGAAAACCCAACATGCGAAAAACCTCGGTGAGAAATATTGTTAGAGTCTACTGCTCCAATCCAACCTAACAATAAACATTAACTATCAATTTTAGGGCACCCACCCAAGGAGCACCAACCCTTGCACCAAGCTCCAACTTAGTGATTACAATGATATATATCAATACAAAGTAATAACCTAGTTATAAATGAGTTATGTAACCTTTTCAATCTTTCTTCTAGTTCTACTCTTCTCAACCAATCTTCCTCTTCTCTACTCTTTGTTAGTTCTCTGCTCACTCAGATGCACTACTACTTGCCACCACCGGTACTCTTCACTTTGCAGGTTCTGTTCACTCTGATCTCTATCAGTTCAATCCTTACTCATCAAGACCTGCACTGATCTTGCCTTGTCAGATCTTCACTGACACTCCCACTGCACTGCAACACCTTTTGATGCCTTCCCGCAGGTTCTAGTACCACTGGTTCACTTGACTGCAACACACTTTATAGCTTATTGGTCATTCTAACCTTACCAGTTAAACCTCTGTTAAACCCCCTTACCGATTGCACCTTCCAACACACAATCACTATGATCTTCAGTGAACTCTCTAACAGGTTGGTTCTTTGCTGCACTTTCACTCTCTACTCTTCAATATCTAACACCTAATCATCTGGTAGCATCAATCATCTTCAATCTTTAGTCAACATATTTATATGTGAGTTTTCCTACCATGACCGACATTCAAACTTCACATGTCTAGGGTTTCTTCATTGACCATGAGGCATACAACATCCAATCAGGTCTTGTCCCAGAGATTTACCACCTGCAATGGATCACTCAACTTCGCCAATCTCGTTGCATCCAAAACATGTTTACCATATTTAGCAAACACGACCTATTTGTTGGTTTGCACTTGTCAATCATGATTAATGAGTTTGTGGTCCCCTTCACCACATTCGATCATAACCTAAACACACTGCATCGATCATGATGCCAACGAATTAGATCTTTGTCCTCTGATCTGTCATGATCCGTATCCTTTTTCTCTTGACCCATGATTTATGCCATCGATATTAATGTCGACCAATCACCAGCTGCCTCACTAATAATGTACGGTCCATTTGTTTGACACCTGGACTTCACGTGGCATCTCTATCGGCATGCACCTCAACACAGTCATTGTGTCATTTTAGACCCTGTCACCGACCACAACACACAACCGATCTTCATCTATCAGTTCACTAACTCAAAGCTAATTATACATCAACGGGTCATCCTTCAAGTCTGCACTTTGTTGTTCTGTCAATGGAACACATTAACCCCATCACCTAACCTTGTCAATCCACAGTATGCCCATCTTCATCAGATAGGAGCCATTCACTTGTCACTTTGTCAGCTTTACCGGTGAACATCTATACCGGTAATATCTCCTACATTCAAACCTGTAACATGCATGATATCATCATGCTAGCAATTTTCAACTGTTAATGAATCAATTTGCATCTACATTTCGGTTGCAGTCTCTGTCTACAAGTACTAATCTTTTCCTTCTCCTTGATTATCCTGGATATCATCTTGACTGGTTTGTCAAAGTGACAAACTCATCACACTTACTCTTCCTCTTATGTCCCGGTAGCTCATCATACTTTCTCTTGTTGATCTGGTGCACATCTCTAGTTTCCTAGACCCGAGGCATCTTTGTGTTTCACCAGTTCATCTGGTGTGAGCCTTCAATCACATGCCTTTAGCTTCTTAACTAACCTACCCCAGAGAGTTATAATTTATTCCATTCATGTTGAGAGATAAACAAAGCATTATCACTTACAGATTGGAGTCCTATTGTTTCACATTACTGTATCCAACTACATACTGGTTCTGCACTTCTTCAATAGCTCACCTTTCTTTCTTACTGGTCACATGCATACCGATTGGCAACCATACACTTCCAACACATCACTCACCGGTAGTCATACCATATCAGTCTCCAATACTTACTAATCGGTCAACCTCTCAACTTATGTCTCCAACAAAAGCCAACCCTAACTTGTGTACTGGTGACACCAATGACCACAATGCTAGTTGAAATTCTCTTCTTATCATTGACAAGCTATACCGGTAACCTGCTATACTAGTTGACATCAATGACAACTATACCAACAACCTCTCATACCGGTTGTAATACTATACTAGTTGACATCAATGACAACACAATGCCAACAATCTCCCCCTTTGGCATTAATGTCAATGCACGTAGTATCCGGTATACTACATATTCTCTCTCCCCCTTTGACAACAATGGCAAAGGGCACTGACAGAGCATTCTACCGATTCCTTCTCCTCCTTTGACCATTTTCTCTGCATCCTCTCAATCAGCAACACTTGAGATGGAGGGCTCAGACGTTAATTGACACCAATTGCTTAGCTACCAAGTGTATATACCAATCTAATACCAATTATAGGAAAAAAAAATGTATCAATGAATTTCACTTACTTGCTAGTCAGATTGTATCATCTCCCCTTTGATATGTAGAAAGTTATTCTAACCCCAATTTGTTGATACCAAGTGTTGAAGCTGACCCTGATATCAATTTGATATCACTTATGTATTCTCTGATAGAAAATGTATGTTCTCCCCCTAAGTAGGTAACTCTCCATCTTTGCAAGCAACTCTCTTGGTGGTCCAATTGTGATTTCAGTTAAGTACAAATTGACTAGACATTGAAATACCTCACAAACACGGACTGATGAGAGCATCCCAAAGTCTCAATCATACCAGTATAGCCATACACACTTGAACTCCCTTTGTTTCTAGCATGTCTGATACCAATCAGAAAATATGGCTGTGAACTCCCCCTGAGCCATAGATCTTAGGTCATATTTGCATGTTAGGTTCTAAATCAAAGCTCCAATCTGCACCATATACTAGTTGAGTTGTGCATATGTGATCTACAGAAGATTTTTCAGCTCCATTATATCCATCATAGCTTATGGTATGATCTTATATTAACATAGTGCCATACCACATCACTATCATGCCAAAAATCAAACCAGTTAGCCCAAAAAGATGCATGCATATATGATCTATAACCGGGCCAACACATGTCATTCAGGTCTTTTCTGATATCACCTAAGACATAATCACCTGAATCCACGCTACTAGACTTACTGTAATAATCTTGGAGTACATTGACTTACATAACTTACAATATCGGTCAGTATTCATACCGGTTGCATACTGCACATATCGATTTACTCTACCAGACCAGCATCTCCACCGGAGCATCTTCCTCTAACCTTTGTCTTCTTATGTCAAGTTCCTTTGATCCCAATTTAAATACAGCCATCCACTGAAACATGTAGTAGTAATTCATCTCTCATAGGTAGATGTGTAGCCAAGGTAGCAACTACACATAATGTTATCTCATCTTCTTCCTTATACCGACAACAACTTGTCCTTCCATTCATCCATTTTAATTATGGGGTTGAATGATGTGATAAATATGTAACTCCCCCTAAGGTCCTACATCTCCTTTCAGCCTTAGGAGATATCACTTGTGCATTGAATGCACAGTGTCGATCCATGGTTCTACTCTCTTCCTTCTTCCTCCATACCTGCTTGATCTCCCTTTTTTCTCATTTACAGTCTTGGGAGAAGGTTTTACCTTCTTCTGGTGATTTGTCCATGCTCTACTAGATTCTATAGCATGACGTGAAGAATTGTTGTAGAAGCAAACTATGTTCATACCAAGCAGTTATCTTGAGGACCTCCTATCAAACTGGTTTAACCATCTTCTTCTGGTCATGCTATTCTATCCAACAACTGGTACCAGTGGACCTCTTGATCCTGCAAGAACACTTCTCCTTTTTTTCCATGCTACTCTTTGATTTTCATATGCTCTATAACCACTTCCATATTGAGCATAATTGTTATACCAGTTGTCATAGAACCAAATGTTCTTCTTTCTACTTTCATGACTTCTATGGCCAAGTCTATTACATCTTTGACAAACTAAATTGTTATTCCTAGGAAAAACACTTTGTCTATTCCTAGACCTCTTTTTACATTCATCCACCCTAAGGCTATAATATTTTCATGCAAAGCAGTAACCAGAGAAGGAGGACATATTACTTATAAATTTATTTTGTCAAACATGAGAGGATCTTACCAGTTTGGATTCTTCATTTTTGCTTCTACGGGGACATATCTTGTGGGAAACAACATTTCTTTGTCTTCTACCGGTTGGAGGTCTTCTAGGTTTTCCTCTCAATTTCTTACTTCTAGTGAAGATATCTTCTCTTAACTTTCCTTTTCCTTTTGGATTGACATTGTTTCTCCTTGCAGTACCGGTCTTCATCTTCATGTCTTCACCGGTTGTAGTCAAGTCTATCTTCCTTCTTGGAGCATTCCTAATTGTGAAGGTTTGTCTCTTGTTGTTTCCATTTGAGGAAACAAACTGGATATCTTTGTGGGAGACATTCTTGTTGGTGGAGCATTCATCAGCATCACATCCTAATCCTTTGGTATCCTTGGAGTGTTTTTTCTTCTTCAACATCTTGTCCAAGGCAACACTGCTGCCATCAAACCAGATTATCACCTTGAGCTCATCTTGGCACGTCTCAAGATCTTTTATGAGATTCTCCATTTCTTCTTTTAGCCTTTGACATTCTTTTTCCTTGGCCTCTAGCTCAAACTCTAGATCTTTGCACCTGCACTTCTTGGTGTCTTCTAGTTGAGTTTTCAACTTTGAGATGCATTCCTCAGAATCTTCAAGGCATTTGACCAACTGATTTTGTTCCACAATTGAAGCATTCTTGAACAACTCGTATTATGTTCTTACTCTGCTGAGCTTCTCAAGTGAACTTACAAGATCTCCTTCAAGATCAACTTCAACTTGATCTTCTTCTTCATCTTTACCATCACTGCCAAACACATCTTACCAGTAGGATTGATCTGCATGATCACTTTTTGATGTGTGCATCTCACCTTCTGTCTCTTGAGCCATGAAGAGGTGGGTTCCTTCTTCATCATTTTTGTTGTTGCTAACTGGTCTATCTTCATTTTTAGACTCATGTGTTCCATTTTTCTTCTTGCTTTCACAAACCGATTCTGCAGAGGTAGGTTCATTTCCATAAAGTTTCTTCAATCTGTTCCATAGGCTTTTTGTCAATTTTCACTTATCCACCTGTGAAGAAACATAACCGAAGAGTCCACTAAATATGGCCTTCATTTCTTTGGCATTACACATAGATCTCCTTTCTTCTTCGGACTGGTGGGAGGACTGACTGGTCTAGAGAGACTATTTACAACCAACATCCATACATCATAGGCTAAGGAGGACATGCAGACTTCCATCCTAAAACTCCAAATAGAAAAGTTTGATCCATGAAACACTAGAGTAGGGGTTGGTAGAAAATAGACCATTGTGTTCACAAAACCATAATCTACCTAAGTAGGAGAAAGCTTATCTAAGAGGGAACCTAGGCTTTGATACCAATTATAGAACTCAAGATGCCACTGAGAGGGGTGGTGAATCAATGGTTTCCAAACTTAACCCTTTTAATCGTAAGTGTGTGTGTACCAGTTAGAAGATCTCACAAGAGGTGGATATACCGGTGAGATAGGAAAATAACTCAAATGCAAGCACACACAAAAGGAACATCACATAACATCGGATGTACGAGGAAAACCTAGCATGGGAAAAACCTTGGTGAGAAATGCTGCTAGAGTCTACTGCTCCAGTCCAGCCTCACAATAAACATTGATTACAAATTTTAGGTCACCAACCCAAGGAGTACCAACCCCTAACTGAGGGCACCAATCTAAGGAGTACCAACACCTGATTTAGGGCACCAACCCAAGGAGCACCAACCTCTGATTTAAGGAACCAACCCAAGGACAACCAACCCCTGCACCGAGCTACAACTCAGTGATTACAATAAAATTACAAAGTAATAACCCGGTTACAAATGAGTTTTGTAACCTCTACAATCATTCTTTCAGTTCTACTCTTCTCAACCAATCTTCCTCTACTCTGCTCTCTGTCGGTTCTCTACTCAATCAGATGCACTGCTGCTTGCCACCACTAGTACTCTTCACTTTGCCAGTTCTATTCACTCTAATCTCTATCGGTTCTCTCCTTACCTATCAAGCCCTGCATTGATCTTACCTTTCCAGATCTTCATCGACACTCCCACTGCACTGCAACACCTTCTATTGCCTTCCCATGATTTCTCGCACCACTGGTTCACTTGACTGCAACACACTTTGTATCTTACTAGTCACTCTAACCTTACCATTTAAACCTTTGTTAAACCCCCTTACCGGTTGCACCTTCCAACTCTCAGTCACTATGATCTTTGATGAAATATTTGACTGGTTGGATTTTCACTCTCTTCTCTTCAATATCTAGCACCTAATCATCTGGAAGCATCAATCATTTTCGATCTTTAGTCAGCATATTTATATGTAAGTTTTCCCGCCATGACCAAAATTCAAACTTCACATGTCTAGGGTTTCTTCATCAACCATGAGGCATACAAAATCCAATCAGATCTTGTCCTAGAGATTTACCACCTGTAATGGATCACTCAACTCTGCCAATCTCATTTCATCCAAAACATGTTTGCCATATTTAGAAAACACGACCTCTTTATCTGTATGCACTTGTCAATCATGATTAATGAATTCGTGGTCCCCTTCAGCACATACAATCAGAACCTAGACACATTACATCAATCATGATGCCAACAAATCAGATCTTTGTCCTCTGATCTGTCTCAAGCTGCATCCTTTTTCTCTCAACCCATGATTTATGCCATTGACATTAATGTTGACCAATCACCAGCTAGCTCACCAATAATGTACGGTCCATTTGTTTGAGACCTAGACTCCATGTGGTGTCTCTGTCAGCATGCACCTCAGCACAGTCACCATGTTAGTTTAGACTCTACCACTGACCATAACACACAACCCATATTCATCTACCAATTACCGATTATACATCAACCGGTCATCCTTCAATCCCACACTTTGTTGTTCTACTAGTAGAACACATTAACCCAGTCACCTAACTTTGTCAATCCACAACATGCTCATCTTCATCAGATAGGAGCCATTCACTTGTCACTTTGTCAGCTTTACAAGTGAACATCTATACTAGTAATATTTCTTGCTTTCAAACATGTAACATGCATGATATCATCATGCCAATAGTCTTCAGCTATCAATGTATCAATCTGCATCTACATTCTGGCTGCAGTCTCTATCTGCAAGTGCTAAGCTTTTCCTTCTCCTTGATTATCCAAGACATCATCTCAACTAGTTTGTTAAAGTGGCAAACTCATCACACTTACTCTTCCTTTTAGTTCCCAGTAGCTCATCACACTTTCTCTTGTTGATCTGGTGCACATCTCTGGTTTCATGCACCTGAGGCATCTTTGTGTTTCACTAGTTCATCCGGTGCGAGCCTTCAATCACCTACCTTTAACTTCTTAACTAGCCTATCCCGAAGAGTTATAATGTATTACATGCATGTTGAGAGATAAACTAAGCATTATCACTTGCTAGTGGGAGTCCTATTGTTTCACATTACCATATCCGATTGCATACTGATTATGCACTTCTTCAATAGCTCACCTTGCTTTCTTACTGGTCACATGCATACTGGTTGGTAACCACACACTGCCAACACATCACTCATCGGTAGTCATACCATACCTGTCCCCAATACTTACCAGTCAACCTCTCAACTTATGTCTCCAACACAAGCCAACACTAAATTGTGTACCGGTGACTCCAATGACCATGATACTAGTTGACATCCTCTTCTTACTGGTGACAAGCTATACCGGTAACCTTCTTTACTAGTTGACATCAATGACATCATTACTGGTTGACATCAATGATAACTATACCAACAATCTCTCATACTAGTTGTCAAACTATACTGGTTGACATCAATGACAACACAATGCCAACAAAAAATTGCAACCCTTGCAATTTTGACCACATTTTAGGCCCTCACCTTTGCGACTGCATACCCCTACTCAATTGGGACCCCTCTTTGAATCATCATTTTAAATCTTCTCCAATTTCGGCCCCTGCATCACTTTGAGACCCTATCCAGGCCCAAAATTGGGTAGGATAGGGGCATGGCACCCCTATCGCCCCCTATGATAGGGGTGTGGCACCCCTATCCTCCCTCTTAGGGTGGCCCTAAGATGGGTCCATCTGACCCTTGGACCCAATTTGCTTCTCAGGGACTTAAATCCTCCCATGTTGGCCTTCAATGAGATGGAATTAGTTCTCCTAGGCAAGTATAAAAGGGGATTCAATCCTCTCATTTGCATAAGTAAGGATAAGCGAAGTTGATCATAAGAAAGCATAGGCAAAAATATACATCATCTAGCATTCAAGTGTTCAAGTCTTCAAATATCTCCTTCTTCATGTATCTTCTTCATTCATCCATTGGAGCAACATTACAACATTCATTTGCAAGCATATGTGTGTGTGTTTGGGTTTCATCATGTTACATGTCATTTCATGCAACACTTGTGATTACATTCAAGAAGCAAAGCAATCGTCATCAACAAATTGCAGATCTACAAGGTATACATTTCCATCATTTACATTTAAGAATTTTCAATTACTTTCTTTCAAGGTTGATTCCTAAACCAAGGTTTGATTGAGGCAATCCCCTATCCACAACCCTTCTTTCCTTCTTTTTTGTGTGTAGGTTGGAGGTGTGCAACTGTAATTGTAGGTTTGGGCTTCATTTGTAGAGACAGAAAAACCCTTTTCATTTTGCAGATTTTTCGAACGACAGTGTGCACTTTCAACATGGTCCTAATGACGTTTCTCCAAATTTGTAGGGAAGATCCATATCAGTCTAAATATCTCAGATCTAAAGTTATAGCGCGATCCTCAATCAGTAGCTCCTCATTTCATCCTTTTTATCTCTCTTTTTTGCATAGTCAACAAGTCAACTCTACTTACAAAAGAGGGTAAATTGAATTGCACCCTTGCAATTCACTTAGTATTCAAATCCTTATTCACTTTAGGGTTTGTATCTAGTGAATTCAACCCCTATTTTGAACGTAAAGTATCTCCCAAGTAAAAATCATCCTAGTGATTTCCTTTCTCTCTCCTAGGTGGAGAATCACTAGGGTTCAATTTTCCACTTTACACAATCACACTTGGGAAGAAACATAATTCTTCCTTGTCTTCTTGCTTGGGGGGAAAGGATAGTATATTAGTTCTCTCTCTCTCTCAATTTTTGACATTGCCTCTTCTTTTGAGTAGTATCTTGTATAATTTGATGTCTTTTATCTCATTGAATTTTCCTTCATGTGAGTACACGTGTCTTCCTTGTTTAGGATCTTTCCTACTCTTAAAATATTAGATCTTCTTATGTATAATCTCTCTTTGGAATTTTCACAATGCTTCTCTTTGTCCATATTCTTAGGGGCATTGATTTCTCCTATCCTTTCTAAATATCCACTTTTCCTTTGTTGAAGTGGTGTTTGTATACGATACGATGTTATTCCTTGTGTGAAGTTGTTTGTTCAAGGATTCTCTCTTATACAAGAGGCATGTATCCTTGTTTACAACCTCTTATTTACTTGGAAATGTATATCTACTTATAAACAAACAACAAACCCTCCACTTTGGGTTAAAAGTGTTTCATCCTTCATCAAGAATCCCTTTGCCTAGCAATACGATGAAGGTATGTATTCTTGTTCTCCGTCCTTTCTTTTGATAGATGATGTTATTTTTCTTCAAAATATCCTCCTAGAAGTAGATTTATTTGAGCAAATATCTCTTCTCCTCTAAAATATTCCCTTTACACTTGTTGCAAGATATCTCTTTACAACTATGTTTTACTCACTTATAGGAGTTATACCTCTTTGGCTTGGAATTATGTACATTGTCGACAAAAGGATATATCCTTGTTGTTGAAGGTGTGTATCCTTGTTTATAGCTTCCTTAAGACATAAACATAGGACTATGTTTGCATCTTAAGGGAGGGTGGGAGGGGGGAATTGCATATCACCCTCTTCGTACTATATATTTGTACTACATTTTGCATGTCTTATATGAGGTGTACATTCTCAAAACTAGACCAACAAGTCTTACATGATATGTTTTCATCCCCGAAACCAGACACATCCTTTTTAATATGTCTTATAGATATGAGGTATACATTCTTCAAACCAAACCAACAAGTCTTATATTAGATGTTCTCAAAACCAAGCATATTTTTTTTGTTTCATGTCTTATATGGGATGTACATTCTACTAGACTAATAAAGTCTTATATGAGATCTTTTCATTCTTAAAAGAAAATAAACCTATTTTTATATGTCTTATGTGGGGTATACATTATCAAAACTATACCAACAAGTCTTATACAAGATGTTCCTGAAACCAAACACATTTGTTTTTATTTCATGTCTTATACAGGTTGTTGCATGCCCAAAACTAGACCAACAAAGTCTTATATGAGATGCTTAACTCCTGAAACCAAACAATGACATATGTAGTAGGATGAGTAGAACTAGAATGACATAGATTTCTAGACTATTCCAACTCTCCTCTCCAACATGGATCACCTAGCATATGTAACACAACTAGATAGCCCATGGCATCCATGTTCTTTTCTTTCTCTTCCCCATGAGCTCATATATTTTCTATTTGTGGATCATGGTTCATCATTTGATGCACTCTCTTGCTCATTTTATGTGATTACTTGTTGTCTTGTGATATCATTCCAATAATGATATTAGTGGTTGAGACATTTTGATTATCGAGGTCTCTTCAACTACTTGACTTGAAGCCTTTTTGTTTTTAGTACTATCCCACTTTGTTTTGTGTCTTTTGTCTTTTTTTGGCTTTGTGTCTTTTGTCTTTTTTTGGCTTTTTGTCTTTGTCTTGTTTTATGTGTCCCTGTGTGTGATTGTGTGAGTTAAGATCTTAAGATTGGGGGCTTGGTTCCTAAAAAATAGCGATGTCTTATCTCCTTGTGATCACACTCCTAATTTCTCCTCTCTTTCATCTTTCTATTTTACCACAAGTATTTACATAGGCTCATACTCTCTTTAAAGTGGGGGTTGAATGTAGCATCATAAATTGTAACCAATACAATTTACACCTTATATTTATGTTCCTACTTTAGCATGTCCTATCTCCATCCACTCTCTAGGTTTGTTTTTTACTTCCTTCTCCAACTCTAATGTTATGAACACCATTTGGTGGACCCCATATTGAAGGTCCCTTTCCCATTTCCCTTTGTGTTGGTCATGTTTGTTGGAGGACTAGGGCATGGAGCACCTTGATTTGGACCAGGGCACCCCAAAATGCCTTGGTCCCCATTAAACACGCCTCAATTTGAAATAGGGTAGGCCCTTTATCTCCCTGATAGCTTTTGGTCCTCATGCCTCAATTTCACCATTAAAGGTCAACCTAATCGGTAATTTACCTAGGGAATCCTATATAAATACATCCTATCAATTAATTTTAACCTTGATATAAACAACCTATCCATAATATTCGTGCATCCATGAAGTATTCACCATCAAGAACTTTCAAAGATTCAAGGTTGCATTTCATCCTTAAGCACTTTGGAGAAAAGTTACATCAATATTCATGCAAGCATGTGTGTGTGATTAGGTTTTCATGTTCATATGTATGTCATGCATTCAAAGAGCATTGCATCATCAATCCTTCTATCAATTATTGCAGACATGAGGCATATCTCCTTACAACTTTCGTATTTACATTGTTTTATTCAAGGTTAATTCCTATTTCATAATTTGACCCAAGAAAACCCCTATTCTCCCTCTCTTTTTGTGTGCAGGGAACAGATACAAGAGTTATACTTTAGAATTTTGGTAGAGTCGACAGTGGTAAATGGGTTTAGCTTTTGATGGAGGAAAATTTGGAGGAATAAGATAGATTTGTACTACCTGGTCCTGAAAAATCAAGCCAAACTTCTGGGAATACATACTAAATCTCTTCTTTTTCCCAAATACAAGTTTGTGGCTCTATGGGAAATCTATAGCACTTACCATTCCTTAAATTACTTAAATTATTCATTATTTTGCCCTAATTTTCAATTATCAATCCATTTCAACTTTGGAAAGAGGAAAACCCTACACCCAAGTGAAACTAATCAGACTTTTATCCCTTTCCTAAGTATTTAGATTATGGCTAGATCTATTAGGGTTACACCTCTTTCCATATGTTTTGGTTAATTTAGGATTTTCTTGTAGTTTTATTATCTTAATTGAAACCCTAATTCCTAAATTACACTATTAAAGTTATCTTATCACATAAAGAATCAAACATTCTCAATCATTCAAGGCAATATTTTATCCAACCATATTCTTCAAGCATCATGGAGAAAATCTCATCAACTTTCATGAAAGCATATTTTCATGTTTGGTTCTTCTATGCGTTATCATGTTATTGCATCAACATTCATGATCACATATAAAGAGAATTGCATCATCAACCCATATCAATTATTTCAGATCTGAGGTATATCATCTAGCATTTATTTTAGAATTTGCATTTCCTATTTCAATAAGATTCAAGGTTAATTCCTAAATTAGGGTTTTACTTAAGGAAAATCCCCATCAAAAAACACCATTTCCTCCTTTGTGTGTGCAATAAATTAATTCAGGAGTTATGATTGAAGAAGTCGATAGAGTAGATGGAGACAATCAGACTTAGCTTTTGAAGGATTTAAAAGTGGAGAACCAAGTAAGTCATCACCTCCTAATCCCAAGAAGTTTTGATGAGTTTTTGATAGTATATTTTGTGTGTCATCGTGATTTGAAAAATATTCATTTAGTTTACTCTCAATATTCATAGGATCAGGTGGATTTGCACCTCCTGGTCTTGATAATTCCACCCAAACTTTCCATCTGAGGTTTTGATTTGATTCTCATCCTCGGATTCAAGTTTGTAGTTCTAGATGATATCTAGAACTTATTATTATTGTTATTTTTTGTCAAATTATCACAGTTTATCCTAGATCTAGCATTGCAATTCAAACCTAATTCAAACTCATTTTCAACTCGAACAAGCGAGGAATTAATCTAATATGTATTTAGCCCCCTTAGGATTGGAACAATCAAATTTGATCTCCTCCTTTAATGTTTGATGGTTCTATAAAATTAGTGGCTTTATTAACCTAGTTGGTGAAGTCCTAATTTCACCACCTTACACATATGCAAGTGTGGTTGGAAGTCCCGAGCATATAACAATTTGTATGAGACCATATTGTTGGATTAAATATTATTTACTCATGCTTAAGTCCAACTTAGGCATTTATCATATAATACTTTTAGTTGCATTTAATTGTTTTAGTTGCAATATAGTTGATAGTAGTAGGTTTGTACCTACCCTTGCATCCTATTAAGACACTTGTTCAGATCTTGTGTTCTATTCTCTCATTCTCTTGCCTATTTAAGCAAGGCTATTTTATGTTGTAATTCATCCCAGCAATATCATTTATCTTTCCTGGTGAAATCCATGTGTGTGTTTGTGTGTGTGTGTGTGGAAGCTATTCTAGTCGTGATCCTTAGTTGGGAGAATCACTCCAACATGGTATCAAAGAAATTTGGTATGCTTTTCTTTTTTATATGATACATTCACAAAACCTAGTTGAGATCCTATCTAGGCTTGACTATGTAATTTTTTCTACATTTATTCATAGGAGATTGATTGTTGGTGATTGATTTTTTTAAGGAAATTTTATATTTCACGTTATTTTATTGGTTGCATCAATTATTTGGTGGTCATTTGAATTTTGTGAGGTGACTTCACTCATCAGATTGATTTCATTTTTTTGGTTTGGATAAATATTGGCACATAGTGAATATCATATTGGTGGCCCTTTCTTTTTCACAGTGTAGATCTAGCTCTTTATGTAGATTAGGCTTCATTTCAATGAGTCAGCCTATGATCAAACCTAATTGAGAGCCTCTATTTCTTTGATTGACCATTGTACCTAGGTCACATGTTTGTACAAAACAGTGATGGGTGCACTTTATATGATTGTATGTATGTCAAATCATCATTTGGTGGCAATCTATCTTTCTTTATTATCTATGTCCATTTTATTTCTTGCCCGACTTCAATTTTATTGAAGAATATTGGTGATCAAGATTCATTTCCAGTACATCCGATTTAGGTGTATTGGATTAGGTTGTTCATAATGGGTTTATAAACCACGTTATTAGATCTATACATAGTTTTGTTTCTTCCCAAGGAGAGACAAGTGGTTTGTAAGCATTAGATCTTGTTTTGTCTTCAAACACTTACCATTCTTGGTAGGAGATTATTAATTGTGGGGGGCTACATAGTCTCTCATTTTTCCACCTATGGGGAGTTATTGGTTGGATTCTCATGATGGATTTAGTTCTTAGGGGTATTGGTATTGAAACTAATACTTTATTCCTCACTTGTATATGATTTGCATTATCTCTTTTTTGGAGAGGATTTTGTCCCACTTGGTTTTCTGCTTTTCTCTGTTTGTAAGAGATTAGCTGCATGATTAATTGTGAATGAGTACCTAACATGGCCTAGTTATTAGGACCCATATATTGCATCATCATGGCATGTTGCATTTTTCATAATAATTCTTCTCCGAATGTTGTACTAAAGGGGAGGTGGATGAGCAAATATTATTTATCATTTAATAGTTTTAGTTTCATTTAATGTTTTTGTCCAACTAGTTTATGGTAGCTAGTTCTTACCCACCCTCATATCCTATTGAGACACTTGTTCACATCTTGTGTTCTCTTCTTTCATGCTCTTGCCTATTTAAGAAAGGCTATTGTACATTGTAAGTCATCTCAACAATATAATTTATCTTTCCTAGTGAAATATTTATCTCTCTCTATTTCTATAGAAATTTTTGCAGTCGTGATCTTGGCTTGGGAGCATCTCTCCAACACGTACATTTCCTAATTAGTGGGATTTCAAAGTATTTTTGTGGAAAAGCCAAGGAATGATTATTGGACACAAGTGAAAAAAGTGTTTAGGTTGATTCACCATGGTACTAATAATGTGAGACAAGTGTTAATTGTATGTACATATATTTGTAGATTCTAACTAATATAGAGACTTGATAACCCAAGGTCAACCAATGGTACCTTTATTTCTATTTGGAGAAGCAATTGTTGTGCTATACATAATTGAAGAAAAATGTATGGCCGCAATACATGATTGTAAATATGTAGTGATGTTAGAGAGGTTGAGTGACATTATTTATTTTAAGATTCATATAATGGTGAAATATGACTCATAAAGTGTAACTTAATTAGAAATAAACATTGTTTACGATGCTTGAACCAAACACATTGATGACCAATATTATTTTTTTAGAGAGAAAGTTGAGGGTAGGAAAGATTAAACATATAAATTATACATTACAATAAATTTATTTGTTTCTTTGACTATACTCATTAAGTATTGTTAAATTCATATGGTGTAGTAATAAGATAGTCTTCTTATATTCATAAAAATGATGTTATTTTTTTGGTTCATATAGAATAAATTTTCCTATAGTAAATATTAAGTGGTATATTCTTTAGACTTGTCTAGTATTCACCTAAAAAGTGTTCATATAGGATGAGTTTGCATACAAAAATATAATGTGGTAAAATATAGCATGTTTCAAATGTTGTAATATAAGATTCACATCAATTTGTGTTGATATTGTGCTACAATGTTACATATTTTGGGTTATGTTGTAGTGATGATTGCAAGTCATTTGGACAACTCAAAACTTCATATGGAAAATATTATTTTTTAAAATATTAAGAGTGATACAAAAAAAAATGAACTTTTTGAGTTCATGTGTACCATAACCCAAGGGTAGGACAACATTATAGAAATTGACACAAATTGTTATAAGTAGTCAAGAGTACATGGGCTACCACAACTGTTGAGTTAGTAGTGTGTTGGGTGAATATTTTGTCACTAGCGTACCAATGAAAAAATATATAATTCACACACAGCTATGTTGAGAAATTAATCTCTCCTCTCAGCAAGGGGGTTCCCTTTGAAATTTCTTCTCTAATTAACAAGAAACTAAAATCTATGGGTAAGTTTCAGGCATATAACTCTCTTTTTTTAGAGTTTATGTATTCTCCCTCTACTTTGTTACAATTCTCTATCACTTCGGATACTTAAAGAAATGAACAAACTAAACTTACAATAAAGAAGCACAAAGTCTTTCTTCAATGTAATTCTAACTAAGCTAATGATTACAAATGATAAGAAATTTAACTTGCAGCTCAAAGTCTTCAAGTATAATTTCCCAATCCCTTAAAACTACAAGTAATAGCAAAAATACAATGCCTAGCACTAATCACTTATCATCAAATTTTTTTCCAAATATGTGCACAAATTCTACTTATCACAAGTGGAAAGCTCTCTTACTCACATAAACAGTATCACCAATATCAAGGAAATAAAAAACATATATAAGAAATGAACATAGGAACATTAACTCATGTAAACAATCTTTGACACAACACAAAGTTTGGGATAAAATGGAATTTATTTCTTTATTTGCTTGATTGAATCTTCACAACAAAAATCTCAAAGTCTTAGTTGAGGCAAAAATTTGGCAGAGTCTTGCTTAGCATAATAAAAGATAAATATTTACAAATGAGGCTCCTCTATATATAGAAGAGAAAAGGAGAAAAAGGTGGCCCGCACAGTTGACTAATTCAACTACACAGTCCCACCTGACTACAACTACAACATAAAGGGAACATGCAGCTACGAGAAAACTTACATCATCTAAAAATGCAACTACATTAAAAATGCATCTGCATGAAAGACTAAGTGTCAAAAAGGGGACATTTTATTCATCTTTCTTGTCCTCATTGGATTTAAATTCTTCAAATTTAGCCAAGATGGATTTCATCCCAACTTCATCTAGTAGGGCAATGGAAATTGATATATTAGCATTGATCTTAAATATAGCATCTTCGGTCTTTACATGCTGCTTCTTTCCATCCTTGAGCAAAGAGGCAAGAAACTCTAAACCAACCTGTATTTCAAGAAGCTTATCAAAAGCATTTAGAGTGAAATCTTGCTCTACCCAACGTGAGATTAGAGAGTGGAATTCTTGAATGATGGTATCACTTGTGACCAATTTTTGATTATCCATACCATATATGAAGCAAGGGATATGAACTATTCTTGCTAAAATTTGATCAATATCATTATCACAACTCTTGATCTCACCTTCAAGAGAAGTGACCATATGCTTGATCAATTCATTCCTGTGTGCTATTAGGGACAAAACTTCAACATTCTTTCCTCTTGTTTCTAGCACTTTAATTTCTACAAGGAAGTCAATGTCAAAGTCCTCCATCTTTCTCCACATCTGCATGTTTCTTTCATTCTCATCTATCTCTTTCGTGAAAGTGGTTTTGATTCCTTGTATTTTACTTTGCATGATTTCAAAGTCTTTCAATAGCTTGATAGTTGAATCTAGGAGGAGGGAGCCTTCGAATTTCAACCTTTCAATCCATTGATCAACCACTCGACCCTTAACCCCCACTTGTTCCATTCTTTTGAGTGCTTCTATATCAATGGATGAAATAATTGGTTCTACCTATTGAGAGGTCTGGGTCACTTTGATCAAAACATTGGTTAGTTGCTCACACTTTTCCTTCAATTTCAGCTTTTCAGCACATTCTTTATTAAGTCTTCTCATGATAGCCTCATTCGCAGCTCTTGAATCTTGCTTCACACTCTCATGAGTTTCTTCCCCAAGCTCGACAATTTGAACTATATAATCTATCGGTTGAATGTTCTCTTTGGTTTTACCTGCAGCTGGCACAATCACTTTGGCATATTTTCTTTTACTTACAGGGTCAACCAACACCCTTGATACTGTCTTTGGCTTCTTGGTCACCTTTTCCTTTGAAGGATCTAACTGTTTGAAGTTGAAGTCATTTGGTAAGACAAATTGCTTCTTCCTTTTTGGTGACACTATGTCCAACCAAGGAGGTAAGACTAATTGTGTGATTGGAGTAGTGATCTCCACTTGTATAACCACAGGCAAACTAGTAGGTGGCTGACTTGAAGATACTATTGTTGTTGATGGTCCCACTTGTACTAAGGTCATTGTGGCAATAGGTATCATAGGAGTAGTCACAATTGGAATTGTAGAAACTGATATTGGTGGTGGCAGTGGCATAGAAGTTGGTAAGACATTAATTGTCCCAATTGTCATATCTATTGGTAGCGTTGATGTAATAACAGTTGTTGTTGCAAAAATGGCAATGGTGCTCACTAGGGGTGGATTTTTTGTCATGGCCGTAGAATTTGATAGACTCACTACCTATTGCTCCTGAGTAACCTGTTCCATGGCTTCATTAAAATCCAAGATTGATGACTCAATCATGGAAGTTGGAATGCCATCAAAGCTAGGAATGCTAGAAAGAGTAACAAATTATTCATTGGCCCCTTCTTGATCTTGTTCATCATCCAACTCAATATCTGCTCTTTCTACATCATGTTCTTTCCCTCTTCATCAGAATCAGAGTCAATAGAATGAATCACAACACGAATTGATGATGATGTCTGAGAGGTGGTAGGAGTATAACTTTCTCCTTGTTCATGTTCTTCTCCAGTATGAGGAATTTCTCCCTCTTCTTGCTCTTGTTCTTCTTCCTCAGCTTGGTCAAGCCCTTGGGATGATTCTTGTTGCATGGCCATGGAGGAAGATTCCCCTTTCTTCAGGCCTTTAATGGTGAATATGAATTTAGGTCCCTTCCCTTTAGATTTTGGTGGTGAAACCGGTGGTGGGGGAACCTGAGTATCTTCCTTATTTTTGGTTCTTACTTCTGAAGTCTTCCCCACCAGACCATCATTATCTTCCTCACTAGAGCTAGTAGGAAGTGGTTTCATCCAGATTCCCTTCTTTAGTAGCCATTGGTTTGTGATAGCCATAATAGGCGCAAACCTCTTTGAAATTGATTTGCTCTCTTTCTTTGACCATTGAATTGGAGGTAAAGGAGTATCAACAATTTTCTGCTCATAGTAGACAAGGTCCACTATATCACCTGTATCCTCCATGGTGTCTGGAATCCTAGCGAAGTCCAAGTTCTCTATTTCATCTAATGTAAGATGACTATAGTCCATCCTTCTTACATCTTCATCACTTTTACAATCTGCCCAAACATCCTCAAGCCTATGTACATGCACATAACTCTTGATCTTGCTTATCATGTTGCGAAAATCAAAATTCTCTCAAGCTTTGAACCTCCTTATTGTAATCCATAAAATTTCATTTTTCATGTTCTTGGCCTTTGGCATGATGAGTATTTAATATCGGCCAATAGACAGGCCATTTGAGACCTGTCTTATATGAAAAAGATTGTTTGGCATTTACATGTACCAATCGACGACACAATTCCATGGGGAGAATCTTATCTAATGGGTATCGAGGCAACATGAATGGTTCACCTGTGAAGCATCCAATGCGGATATATGTAAAAGTAGGAAATTGTAAGAACACACAACCAAAAGAAGACACCAAGTCATATGTTGCTTCTGAAATTCTCTCCTTGTACAGATTCTTGTTGACAAACATCTCCACACCATGAAGAAAGCATCATTGACTCTTCAGAAATGAGATTCCTAATTACTGATGGTTAACTGATCAGAATAATCCCAAATAGATAACAACCTTCTATCTCCTTTTTTAGATAGGCATGGATATTGTCTCATTGAGGTGGCTGCATACACAAGATATGAAGTCATATAAAATTTCAATGATGTTTTGACTTCCTTTAACTGAATATAAAGAGCATCACTGATTTGCTCCCCCAGTCAATCTTGGTTGTTCCTTTTCTGATGACCTTCATGTAGTAACACATCCACTCCTATAAGTAGTGGGAGTCTCTCAAACCTTTAACCCATGCAAACATTGTAACCATATCATTGTACTCTTCACTGAAATCACTTTTATGAAAGTACTTAGGCCATCTAGTGACAATTAAGTCACGCGGAGTGGATAAAAACATAGTGTTGATTCCTTTCTTGCACTTATCTATGTGCTTCTCATAGTATGCTCGTGCACTTTCCATGGTTATATGAGCAACTTCAACTTCCTTTAGACCCTTGAAAAGACTATTGAAAAATACACTATCAAGTGTCATTACCACATTCTTGTCAGCATCTTTCACTTGATGAGCATTCGAGTCAAAGTCTTCTACCACAACCAATACAAATTCTGGATCATGAGCTGCAACATGAAAAGATGCATATTTGTGCAATTTTGACCTCATCAAATTTTTCATATGGGATGGAGCCTACTTGCATCAGTTTTCAAACTCCTTCATATCCACATGCCCAATTTCAGTATCTCTGATCTCTATCACATTAGAGTCCACCGAACTTCCAGGGAACATATTCAAGTACTTATCGTACTTGTACTTCATCTTTTTGTATACAGGTTTGCTCGGTGATGGATTTGTATGAATGGGAGAGGCCTTCAATTTGCTTGCAGATGACTTGGACATTTGCAGAGATGCTGTAGTGAACATGTTTGTTAGGCCTATGATCAATATTCATCATCAGAAGAACAAGCTGAAGATCCAGAATCAAAGAGGACCGAGCGAAAAACTTCATTGGAAAAGGCTCATGAAGGGAAAAACATCAAAACTAACAGGTTTGGGTTTAAAATCTTACCTGCTAGTTGCAAAGGAAAGATACTAGCATGTCAGGGTTTTTAAACCTTGACTTGATAGTATAAAGGAAAAATAAATCATTGACAGGTCGAGGTTTAAAATCAGACATGCCAATGGAACAAAACCGACTGGCAGGTCTGGTTTCAAACCCCGACCTATCAGTTGCAAATGTAAAGATAAAAACTCGCATTGGTCGACTTAAATGTTGGGGTTTGAAACCCTACGTGCAAGCTGAGGATATTACATCCACATATCAGGTTTCAAACCTCGACATGTGATTTGAGGGTTTTTCACATTGGTTGACTTACATGTTGGGGTTCAAAACCCCAACATGTAAGTCCATGCATGTAAGGAAAATGGAACGAAAAAGAAAATCTTATTTTGGGCTTTGAAACTCATAATGAGAGGCTTAAGAAAAAAGGGGAAGGTATGTCGGGTTTTTGACATTAACTGGAGGAAAACAAACAATGAAGCAACACTTAAAACTAACACAAACCCTAGCAAAAACCCGATGCAAAATAAATAAAAGAAAAATAAAAACCCTACCTGCCAGATGTAAAGATGCTGGAGAAAAAGATGAATCCAGTAGCTAAATCGCCAACACCCACAAGGAGAAAGGAGATAAGAGCTAGAACGCCTCATAGGAAGCAACAAAGGCTTAGAATGCAAAAGGATTGACTAAAAAGCAATTATAACTAGCTAAAAGATAAACATGAGTTGCATTAAATGCAACTCGTGTTGACAGGTCAAACTTTAAAGTCCAACATGTCACCACAAGACACTAGCAGGTCGGATTTTAAAGTCTAACCCGTCAACAAAACCAAACTGCAGGTCAGACTTTAAAGTCTGACCTGCTAGTCAGGCAAACTAGCACATCGGACTTTAAAGTCCGATGTGCCGACAAAGGAAAACTGACACGTTGAGGTTTAAAACCCGACTTGCCAATAAAAACAAAGAAAACTAATAACTCAAAGATGACTAAACATAAAGGCGTAAAATGAAAAGCGACCAATCGACAAGGTCGATTAGCCTTTCCCAGAGCCCGTGGGGTATGAAACAGATAAATCTCATAGGGTTGCCTCACGATTTAGGCCACACCGAAATCGAGGACAACATAGTGCCATCTATGCAAGGAAAACATGAACATACCAATACTATTGTATGAATAATTATTGGTGTATAGTCTCTATGCATGGAAAGTCATCATTGATACTTCTACAAATTATAAATCAATAAATATACGCATGATGAGTTAGTGTTCTAATATGAGATCACATGATTTGTTGTTTTTTAAATCTAAGAAATTAATTCCAATCAATTATGATTACTCATCATCTATAATAATGACTTTGAAATCATAACTGTTGATACACATTAAATCAACAAATAATATAAATATTAAAGCATAATCATTCCCACCATATTTACTCCACATTTTGCTTATTTTATTTTCACATTAGTGATTGCATAAGAGGCTCCTATCTATAGTGGACCGTAGAGAGGCTAAGACATTGAGAGGCCCCTACATAGAGGGACAAGAAATTAAAGATGCTTTTAGAATAAGGGTATGGAGGAAAGGATAGGTGAGAACCAAGTCCAGGTCTAAGTCGTGCAGCCCACAAACTTTCACCACTCAAAATAGTCTTCTTTTAAGTTGGTATAAGTCACAATGCTTAACCATGTAACCTTAATAATGTTGAAAAAGACTGTATACATGAAATGTGAAATTTGTCAATTGACTAATTGACTGCTGGACTTAGAATCAAATAAAGAGGCAGTTTTGTTAGATCAATGGTCAAATCAGCTTGTCTTCAAAACTAGAGATATTTTGTTCAAATTTCTATTGAACCAATGATCTTCAACAAATTTCTTTCGTTATAAATGTATGATAAAAAATGTGAATGGCATTATTAATGCGTGATACTGGAAAAAGTTTGAAGAAAATGAATTGCAAATTTGTCAATTGACTAATTGACTCTGACTTTAACTTTGACTTTGACATTAAGTTTAAACCATATCAAACCCTAATATTAATGTATAGGAGCATAAACAATAAGTAATTTCTTGTTTTTTTCTTATATATAGAACTCTCAATATCCTTAGATATTGCAGCACAAAATCATGGCCACCTTCTTTGGGCTTCTGAGTTCAAGGGGCTTTCTGTGGGTGCAGCTGGGAATTTTTATATGGCAAGCCATAAGACCCACTGCCACAATGAGATTACCCTAGGCTTTGCTAAGCACAGGTATCTATAAGATATTCTCAAAGAAAAAATTTCGAAATGATTATTTTGTGTTGTTATCAACAGATTACAATGACACAGCTGATGCCAACCAGTTCTTGGCTGAAAGCAAAGCTAATATTACTGAATATCCCTTGGGTGACTCATCAGTTATTGTCTTCCATTATAACAAATCTCACTACATATGTGACAGTGAAAAGGCTAGCCAGGTAAGACTGTTGATTGCTGCAGAGCTTAATGGTGTGCCTATTGTTAAAGAGTATAAAGTTGTAAATGGTTTCATGGGTGTGTGGAATTTGTGCTCTGCTGATGAAGCCATTAGAATGTGTTTGCCAAGTAAAAGGTTTAGATTGTCTTTCAGGAAAATATTTAGGTTTTGTTTGACAGAACACATGCCACTTATTGTGGACACTTACTGGCTATCAAAAATATTAAGTGGTATCCCCTTGTATTTGAATGCTAATGGTGATGAAGAACTGTCATCAATATTGACATTAGTATTAATCATTTTGGACTTCACTTACAACATTTGGGTGCCAATACTAGAGAAGGCATATCTCATCACTCTTAGATCTGTACAGTTGTTATTGTCTACCCTTGGTCCAAATCTCAGGGTTATGTTGTTTTACTTTCTGAGCAACTTTGACAACAAATATTTGCCCTGCTCAATTGGTGATTTTAAGGTGAAGATCAAGAAGACTGGATCATTCTATACCACGGACAACACTGTATTAAATTGTCCAGTTAAGTGGATAAGTAAGGTAAGATTTGATGAGGTTGATATAAGCAGTGATCATTTTGAGTTACAGGCAAGTGCTTTCAGGGTTCACTTAAGCATATTGCAG
Organism: Cryptomeria japonica; assembly: GCF_030272615.1. Classification (NCBI taxonomy): domain Eukaryota; kingdom Viridiplantae; phylum Streptophyta; class Pinopsida; order Cupressales; family Cupressaceae; genus Cryptomeria; species Cryptomeria japonica. The sequence goes on from NW_026729164.1 coordinate 78,184, forward strand.
CGCAGAAATGATTTTGTAGAGTTTGAGCTAAGGCTGCTGGATCTTCTGTTTAATCTTGTGAAGGTCAGGTATACAATGAGCGTGCATAACTTTCAGACTTATATCGGCTGCTGGAAGTTCCTAAAGGAAGGTGATATTGGTTTGGTTCAAACTGTTGATAAGGGCATTATAAACAACATGCATTTGTTTGGGCTTGAGGACGCCATCAATATGTTTTGGGGCACTGATATTAATGTGTATAAAGTTGATATTGGTGAAGCCTACCATTTTATGATTGCTGGAGAAAATGAAAAAAAATTTATTACCTGGCCTGGTTTTAATCTTTAGAGGGGTTTTAATTATTACATATCCTCTGATCTATTGTATTTTCACCAAGATGCTGTTTACTAAAGAGGATTAGATTCCTCAATGGATCCCCTTTTTAATATTTTCACTGTTTTCGGTTATCTTTTGTTCGATTAAAAAATCTGAAAGGAATGACTTTTATGCTTTCAGATTGTAGAATCTCAAAATGACCCCTCACTATACATATTGATTTTTAAAATTATCCTTTACTTTAATTGATTAAATGAACCAGAAGTAATTAAATACAATATTGAAAGTATATTTATTAAGTAATCTATGATTGGGGAAGTATTTTAATTATTAATTTGCATGTTAAAACATATAAACAAATAACAGCAGTCTCCAAGTATTACATAGTACAATCCACCATGCAACCTGTTGCAATTCGCAATTCGCAGTTCGCAGGGTGGCTGCAAGAAGTTGAGTCCCACTTTTGGGCAAAAAGTGGAAGTGTTTTCCCTATTTTTCAATTTTTTTGTCGATTGATGTCAAAATTTGAGTCATTTAGAGATTGGATCTGAAAAAACTTCAGTAATAGAAAATGTAGTGCTCGGAGTCTAATTTTCAAATATGTAATTTATTTTATTTTGACGTAGATAAATGAATTTTTGCAAATCTTTCTAGGAAAAGATACGTTAGACACCAAATATTGATGAAAATTATTATTATTTTTTTTTTTATTGAATATATATATATATATATTATTATTAATTTTTAATTGACTATAAAGTACATTTTCAAAACCTCTGGTGTACGACCACAATAATTTGATGAAAATTTCATATTTTTGAATTTTTTTTTTGTCTTCAAAAGAATTGTATGTAAAGTGATGTCATATAATTTATTTTCCAACAAACCTAAAAACAAAAAAGTTATTAAAGCTTTACTGAACTTCACTATTTTACATTTAGGTACCACTTTTAATTAATAAATAATGAAAAAATAGTAAAAATAATCACATCACTATAAAATTTAGATTTTGTAAATCGGGACAGTGAGAATTCTAATGGGTTTTTGTTTCATCAAAAAATACAATCAGGATGTCATTTTTTGGATGTCCAAGCATAGGCTTGGTCCCACCAAGCCTAACCCGAAACCAAAACCGAGGCATAGGTGTGTTTCTTGCTCCATGTTTTATGAAATGGGCGCCTGTTATTTTAAATTCAAAAAATGGGCACCTGTTTTGAAATTTGTAGCATTTTAATAAACGTGTGCCCGTTTTTAGAAATGCGTACCCATTTTTAGAAATGGGTGCCGATTTCTAAAAATCGTGCACCCATTTCTCTACAGTGGTCCAATCCTAAACGAGCACCCATTTTTCAAAATGTTCACCTATTTTATTTTTATGGGTCAGGGCCTCCAACTTAAATGGGTGTTCATTTCTTAAAAAACGAGCACTTATTTCTAGCGGTAGATTTTTTTGCTCACAGACTTTCGTGGAATTGGGACCCAGCTTCTTGCACCCACCCCTCAGCAGAATACAAAAACAATTGATAAAATCTGTATCCTTGAATTTGTTAATATTCAATCCTTCCCTTTGTCTACAAAAAAATTGCATTTAAATTATTTTATTTTATCACTACTAATATATATTTCTTGTAACATGAGCCCCATCAACCTTTTCCTATTGGCATTTATATGTATCATTAGTACAACCATTTTATGTTTTGTTTGTTATATTCTTGAGATTGATTTGATGTTTCTGTAAATTGGGATTGTTACATCACAGTTCTTGAAATTTGTAAATACTCTAATTTTTATTCTTCTTTTGTTTTGTGATGGAAGATTGTATACAAGAATGATTCTACTATACAACAAAATTAAAGAACACAAAATTGGCAGTAAACAAGAAGTCAAACAAACTAAATGATTCTATGCTCACACCATGGTACCCTTTCTCATTTGGGTATGTTTATAAATTTGGGGATGTTACTGTTTAGTCTCTTCCTTGTTAATTATACACAATGTGAATGCCTAGAAAGATTATCATATATGCGCCCATTCTCTTCTTCCAAAAGGGCTATCTATTAATGGTTTGTATTTAAATGTCTTCATGGCTTCATGCTTTTCCTCTAAAAACTCTATGCTCTAGGGTATGCAAACCATGATAGATTGAGCTCTACTCTCTGTCATTGTTTTAGCTACATACTTGTTATATGGTTTTGTTTCCATGTGGATAGAAAGGTTTAGGTCTAGAAACTCGGCTCGACTCTCCACAGTAGCTATGTTTTGCTTCACATAGATTGAGTTCTACCCTCTGTCCTAGTTTTATTTTGTCACTTTTCCTATGTTGTAATATTTATATTTTCAAATAATATATAGGTATGTGCTTGTGCTTTTCCTTAAAAAATAAAAAATAAAGATCAACAAAACAAAAAACGGAAAGCGTCAGACAATATCAACAATAAAAAACTCAATAACTACAATTAACGAAAATGTGAAAAAACAATACATGGCAAGCAACAAGCCCCAACTCAAGCAGGTTTGAAGCCAAATTATTCCAAAGATCTTTGATTAACCACAACCATTTATTCCTTAATGCTAAAATATTTTTGCAAAAGTCTCCTTTTTTAGAATAATAGCAAATATTTAGAGAGCTACATGTTATCACAACTGCTAAGGTCGAATCCCCCCATGAACATTTGTCAAAGGGGTCTTCATCATAGCTCTATGAAATTGAGAATAACTCCCCCTACATCCCACCTATGCAAACTCAATGCTAGTGCTAGTATCATCATCAAGAAATGGTACTTCATCCCTTTTAGACAAAATGGGATAGAGTTTCTTTTTTCTTGGACAACCAACATTGGCATGGCCTAATTTTGAGCAACAATGAAAATAACCAAAAAATATTTGAGTCCAATCTCCCACACCCAAGTACCCAACTTCGATGATAAGGTAATCCATGAAGTAAGAACCTCATCATCCTCCAAAATAATATAGTATCTTGCAACTGATAACACAAAAAATTAATTTCATGACCATATCGAATACAATGTACTACATTAAAGTATTAGAAATTGTAGACACCTAAAATTAATATTAAATTAATTTAAGCCTATCAACATAATTAATTGACTTAATTGTGTTATCTTTATTCCTCTCAGAATCAATTAAATCTAATTTAATTAATCCTCTCACTATTGTCCACTAATTAATTTATCAAATAAATTAATTATTCCCCTATTCCTCTAAAGTCCCCTCCAATAATCATTTCCTCTAAACCCACTCAGTTAATTAATTCTAATTAATTAACCTAGTCATGTGATTCCTGCAAACCACTTTTCCTAATCCCACTCAACCTAATTAATCCTTCTAGAATCTCTCATAATCATGATTGTCATTATCCCTCAATTTTTAATTCCCACTCATGTCACATCAACATTGAGTCTCTCAAAGAAATTCAAATTTCTTTGAATCCCTTAATGCATCCTTATTTTGGAATATTTAATTCCTCATATTTGAAATTCAAATTTCTCCCTCCCTTTTCCAAGGAATTTTATATTCCTGTTTATTTTCCCGAGGCACCCTTGATCCATGCCTTCTATCTAAAATCAATCTCAACGCTTCATAATCAAATCAATCTTGGCCCTCCATTGGCCTCATCCAATCTATAAATTGGAGCCTATTCTCCTCACAATTCATCCACTTTTCATGCATTGTCGTGCTGCTCTTTTCTCCTCTTTCTTCATAATCCTCTATCAAATCCACCCATCCTTAATCTTTCAATCCAAATCCAATCCATCAATCTATCTTGTTGAGCACAAAGGAGATCAATCTACATCGAAATCAAGCAAGCAGCACATCAAGTGGAGCATCAAGGGCGCATCCTCATCATCCACTTCATCAAGCTCAATCCGAAGGAGAAGGTAAAATAGGAAGGTAAAAATGATCTCTTGATGTTTTAATGTTTTCATGCTTATTTCATTGTATTTTTGATCATTTAACCCTTCAAATCCATTTTCCCCTCTTCATTCCGGCATGCCCAGTGGGACCCACGTCTCGAATTTAACAAAAAATTAAGGTTTTTGTTAAAGTTACTCACAGGTTCACACTTCAACGCGACCGTTTCTGGATCAGTGCGAGCGCACTCACATTGGCGTGACCATTTCCGGATCAACGCAACCGCAGGAAATTTCAAAAAAAAAATTGGTACCTCACTGTGCTTTAGCACGACCACCGTGAAAATTATTCTATCTCCTCCTCATTCTTCCTCTTCTGCATTGTTCTATGTTCTCACTTCTATTTCTTTTCAGTTGTCGCTTCAGCGCGAGCATTTTTGTGAAAAATTTAAATTTGTATTTTTTTTTTGGGTGGTAACTCTATTTGTTTTGACGCGAGTGCCCGCGCATTAGAACGAGCGCTTAATAATCAGCGCGACTGCAATTCTTCTTTTTCTGTTATCTGTCTATTTAAATATTGATGCTCACGCATTAGCGCGATCGCAAGGATAAAATTTATTCTATTTTTTTGCCATATCTTCTTTATCTTCACTCTGTTTTCCTCCAAACTTCACTAGATCCCATGCAATTTCATTTTGCACATTTCCTTCCTTGAGGACCTTATCCCAAATTCCACTTTTTAAAGCCCGAAATCCCACATTTCTCTTTTTTTAGGGTTTGCCATAACTTCTTCTAGTTTTGTCCAATCACCTCCAAATTTTGCCATATTGTCTATCTCCAAATTTTGCTTCTTTGTCACTCTTGGACAATTTTTTCCCATTCCTTCACCTCTCCTCTAAAATCCCCATTTTATGCTTGCTTATCCCTTAGAAAATGGCAAAAAACCTAGTCAAACCCCATTTACCCATCAAAGTTTCCTCCAAAACCACATTTGTTATTAGTAGAAAAGTTTTTATTCTTTTTTTTCTACTCATTCAAAAAAAAAATTTAAAATTTTTTTTTTGGTCATTCTTTTGTCTTTTGTAGGACGCTTGTTGAAGACTTCACTTTCAAACTACTAATACATTTTTTTGCAGGTTGCCTAAGGAAATCCAACCAAACATTGTGTTTTTCTTAATCTTTTTTCTAGGCACCTAGATTTTAATTAGGGATAAAATAACTCTTTTTTTTTATGTTTGAGGAAAGTGTAGAGGTAGGAGAGTATGCTCTTGTCTACATAGACAATCAGAAATCTCGACGCTCGAACCTTTTCTTGTTTGATTGCATGCTTACCCTTAGTGGGTCTGCCCTCACAACTTTCTCTTTGAGAAGGTAACAGGGAAACAACCCAAGTGAGTACACCCGGACCTGGGGTTCCCAACTCACTATAATAAATAGGCCATTGACTACGAAAGGGTCAATGGTTGGGGCTATATGAGAGTTCACTCTCACATTGGGTGCGTAGTAGGATCTTAGAGATCTCAATAATGCTTGCGTGACTACTAAGATCTTGGTGCTTTATTGGGATATAGGCCTCAATTGCGCTTGCGCAACTACAAAGGGTAGCTCCTAACGGGAAGCCATACTAAACACCTTGTGTATAGTGGCCAAAAACCTTCTAGTCATTGGTGCAGGAGGTCGAACCTTTGAAGTTGCCCATATTTTTACGGCCCTTAGTAGAGACACAAAGTTTGCCATAAGGATTTTTCATGGGAGTTGATGCTTGGCTACCCCGGAGAAGTGAGTGTCGTGGATGGTAGCCAGTGGGGTCAAGCATGTAAGTGTCCACTCTAGGTAAGCATAGCTAGGAAACCAATTGGGATCCATTGACTATTGTATTTTCTCACCATAGGATATGTTGTGAAGGAGCATGAGTGTCTTTTGAGTCTAACTTCTTTTGACCATTGTGTTTTCTTTACTTGACATCTCTTGCCAAGTCTATCCCCCACAACCAATCAATCCTTCCTCTTTCCAAATTCCATCTTGTCATCATCAAATCTTTAATCCATTTCTATCTATCCAAGAAATTCCCCAATCCACTTTCATCCATTCAAACAATCATCCTTCCTCAATTAATATTCATTCTTCCTCTAATCCAATCAAATCTCCAAAATTTCAACCAATCAAATCCATTCATCTTCCTAATCTGGTTATCCAATCCAACCAATCTAATTGACTCCAAATCCAATCAAACCAAGTCCTAATCCAAGGAATAATCCAATCAAATCAAATCCAATTCAATCCAATCCAACCTAATCCAATCCAATTCAATCCAATCCAATCCAACCTAATCCAATCCAATTCAATCCAATCCAATTCCAATCCAATTTAAATCAATCCAATCCAATTCCAATCCAATTCAATCCAATCTAATCCAATTCAATTTAATCCATTCAATCAATCAATCAATCATCCAATTAAATAAAGTCTTAATCCAAGGACTAATCTAATCCAATCCAATCCAATCAAACCAAGTCCTAATCCAAGGACCAATCAAATCAAATCAAATCTAATCCAATCTAATCTATTCCAATTCAATACAATCCATTCAGACAATCAACCAATCCAATCAAATCAAGTCCTAATCTAAGGACCAATCCAATCAAGCCAAGTCCTAATCCAAGGACCAATCCAATTGAACCAATTCCAATGCAAATCAAATCCAATCCAAACCTAATCAAATCTAATCCATCATCATTCCAATCCAAGTCCTAATCCTCATCTTCATTTAACATCATCTTCATAATCGTTCCCCTCTAAAACATATTCATCCAATTCCAATCTAATCCTTCACTCTCAACATGACTACCCAAAATTTCAAAGCTTGGTATGAGAAGATGCTCATGGAAATTCATGAATCTGCCTACCAAGTTAATCCCATAATCTCCTACTCACCTATCATACCTTCATCCATCCTATCCAAACACATTATACTCAATCCCAATCTATACCATATCTCTTATCCTTCCTCTACCTTCGACACGGGAAATCCATCTTATTCCACATCCATATCTCCATATTATCCCTCTTCCACCTACTCCTCTAATTCAATAAGTATACCTCCATCTCCCCTCCCATCCATATCTCAAACCCCATCCTTTCACAACACATTCACTACCTCTACTCCCCATCCAAATCCTTTACTCCATAGTCCTCCAATCATTAATCCTAATTCCCTAATCCATTATCCTAATCCTCCATCCAATCCCAATCCTAATCCCGCATCCAATCCCAATCCTCCATCTAATCCTAATCCCCCATCCAATCCCAATTCTCCATCTAATCCCAATCCTCCAAAATCCATATTATCCACGTCCTCCAAATCCATCATCCATAATCTTATCCAGGATATGCTAGCAAAGGAGACAAAATCCTCACCTCAAAACAAAGTGGCCAAGTCTCCTCAAGTCCTCCATCCACCCCAATCACCTCCACCTCAAAACAAATCCCAATCCCCCACACTTCATGATACCCCCATTTCCCCATCTACTCACATCAAAGATTCCATACCTTCCTCCATCACACAATCCTCACAACTCCCAACATGCCAAAAGCTTGTTCTTAAGCATACTAGCATAGGAATCTCTCTATCTCATGATACATCTCCCTCCAGTCCATCTAGTGATCCCATCCCTTCCACTTCCTCTCACGATGATATGATTCCTCTATCATCGCATGATCCTCTTCCATCTCATGATCCAGTCACCCCTCCCACTCTACCTCATGATAACCTCCCTAGTCAAGATCAAAGTATCCCTTCATCTCCATGTCATGATCCCAATCCATCTAAAGATCCTAGTCTTCCTTCCACATCTCATCCCCCTCAAAATTGACTCGCATCTTGTTTCCGAAATAATAAGTGTCCTCAAGATAATGCTCAAGATGTTTGTACATCCTTTATTCCTCCTAAATCCAAATTTGCCTCATACAAATCAAAGTCCCGTTATCCCTCATCTTTCACATCCATTTTGGGACCCCATGTTCCAAAGTTAAACCCTTCATTCTTTCCATCCATTTTGGGCCCCTATGTTCCAATGCTCAATCCTCCATCCCTTCCATCCATATTGGGTCCTTGCATCCCTCCATCCATCACTCCATCACCTCAAATAATCTCTAAGTGAGATCAACAAAGGCACACATCCTTGGATAACTCCCAACACTCTCTTTCCACCAACCCATCCATAAAATCCATCAATCCTTCATCCTCATGCACCTATCCCATTGCTATTGGAAGCAATTTGGATGCCCAATCTAAAAAGAATAAAGCTCAAAATCCACAAAAATCAAAGGATCAACATGTCCCCTCAAAATGACATGCTCAAAAGAAAAATGTGATCTGAAAGAAAGAAAAATAAAAAAGGCCACAAAGGCCCCAAAAGAAAAAATCAAAAACTATGTGGATTCCCAAAGAAGCAATGCATCCCAAAGAAAAATCAAAATTGGCATCCAAACTTGTTAATCCAAAATCTCCATCCATTCATAAGTCCTCAAATCCTCCATCTAACACTCCTCCATTTTCAAAATCCATTTTGGGTCCTTATGTTCCAAAATCCACCATCCCAACTCCATCATCTCCTTCTTCTATTTTGGGTCCTCATTTCCCAAAATCCACACTCTATCCCCATCTAATTCAAAACACTCTCCTCCACTACTCCACCACCCTTCAAGGTGTGTGCCAATGTTGATCTTCCACAAATTCTTCAAAACCCCAAACATTATCCACCATCCATTTTTCACAATCCCATTTCTTTAGTCCAATCCTTTCCAAATCCTTATCTTCCATCCCCTATCAATTTCATCTCCCCAATTATTGTTACCACCATCTATGAGAATACCTCCACTTCAAAGAAATACTAAGGGATACCATCTATGGAACTAGATGCTTGAGTCCTCCCTTCCTCTTTCACTCATCCACTATCTTCCATATCCACTCATCCTCATCCTTATCCATCCAAACTATTCCAAAAATTAAAACAAAATAAAAAAAATCAAGAAATTTTTTTAAAAAATAAAAAAAATCAAGAAAAATACAATTTTTTTTTTTAAAAAATCAGAAAAAAGTAAAGAAAAATCATTTCATCCAATGATGAAAACCACTTCTTGTGGCAGCTTGGGTAAGTATCATGATGAACACTTGACAAACAAGTGTCATGTGTAATCCCCTCATACCCTTGCACTCTACATTTGGTGGCAAGCTTCATCCGCACAATCCTCCCATCTACCTACATCATATCTAAGTCCATTCTCCTTTCATAACTTTGATCTTGACTATCCTACCCATATCCTCCATCTCATATCCCTCAGCCTATAAAAAAATCCTCCCTTAATATCTGTCATCTTGATCATATAAGAGGCAAAACAATGTATATGCATGCATTCTTTGGAGCATTCAAGCCTTAATTCTCTACCATCCATATCCATTACAAATTATCCTTCCACCTCATACATATTTACCCACCACCCTTGCATCCTTAATTACACTACCTCTACTGTGGGGTATTGCACGCCTTTGCAACATAGTCTTTGGGTCTCCATCACCCTTCCCTCCATCCTTTATTCCTCCATTTCTTATCCATATCCATACACTTATTCCCTCCATCTCCTATCCAAACAAATCCCTCATCCATCTATCCTCTTACCAATCCTTGGTTCTCCCTTGTCATTGGTTCCATTCAATCAAATGCCATCAACCAATCCGCCCCATCCAATCCAATTTATAATCCAATCCTATCTTATCCAATCATATTCTCCATCTGTTCCAATTGAATCATTAATCCCAACCCCAATCCAATCCTATTCAATCATCCATCCCCATTTTTCTTCCTATCTAATCATTTATCCTTCTTCCAATCCCATCCAATCCATCAAACCGAGCTTTTCCCATCTACCCGAGCTTGCATTGACTTGTGCCTAATCCAAGCACCCATCCATAATTTGTTAATCAAATCCGCAATCCTCTCATCTATAGATCTTGCACATCCAACTTGTCTTTTGTAATCCATCAATCAATCCATCACCTGCCCATCAGGATGTCTCCTTAGTCTGAAAGCTTATCCAAATCCATATCCTACTCTTGGCAAGAGATATCAGTTGGTCATGTGCATGTTGTTTGCATGCTTGAGCTTTTTGCTTTGTTTTTCATCTTGTGTCCCAGGACTATACTTGTTCAGGACTACCTTGATCATCCTATATCTTGGTATGTCTTGGCTAGTGTATAATGGGGCATGGTTTTCAAAGCATGGCATGTTTGAAGGTCTTCCTTGTACGAACTGACAACCCTACATTAGTGTTTATCAACACTTGCATGATTGTGTGCAAGGCATTCTTGTTTAACTAAGTGTCAGTCCACACCTTCAATCCTCATATCATCCTGGTTCTTATAATGAGTGGTGTAGACTATCCAGGGAAATATCAAATCTAGGTTTGTTCTCTATACTTGCTCAACAAGAAATCCAATCTATTTATCCTTTCTTTGTCTCATTTCATTCACAATACTCCAACTCATCCTACTTCCCTATTTCATTATCTTCATCACTTATTCTTATAATTACTTTTTGAGAGCACACCCATGTTCTTTGAACCCGCATGTCCTCTCAAGGGGGCATACCACTACTTCCTCATCATCCTTACTCCTAATCATTCTTCCTCATCTCATAATTGGGGCATCGTGCTACTAGTCCTTATCCTTTTCTTCATATCATAACTGGGGCATCATGGTACTAGTCTTTATCCTTTTCTTCCACTATGTTTTATTCTTCTTTGATATAACATCATTTCACAACGCTATATCAAAGAGGGGCAAAATGTAGACACCTAAAATTAATTAAATTAATATTTAATTAATTTAAGCCTATCAACATAATTAATTGACTTAATTGTGTAATCCTTATTCCTCTCGGAATCAATTAAATATAATTTAATTAATCCTATCACTATTGTCTAATAATTAATTTATCAAATAGATTAATTAGTCCCCCATTTTTCTAAAGTCCCCTCCAATAATTATTTCTTCTAAACCCACTCAATTAATTAATTCTAATTAATTAACCTAGTCATGTGATTCCTAGAAATCACTTTTCCTAATCCCACTTAGCCTAATTAATACTTTCTAGAATCTCTCACAATCATCCTTATCATTATCCCTCAATTTTTAATTCCCACTCCTATCACATCAACATTGAGTCTCTCAAAGAAATTCAAATTTCTTTGAATCCCTCAATGCATCCTTATTTTGGAATTTTTAATGTCTCATATTTGAAATTAAAATTTATTTCCCCGTTTTTCCAATGAATTTTATATTCCTATTTATTTTCCCAAGGCACCCTTGATCCATGCCTTCTATCTAAAATCAATCTCAACCTTTCATAATCAAATCAATCTTGGCCCTCCATTGGCCTCATCCAATCTATAAATTGGAGCCTATTCTCCTAAAAAAGCATCCACTTCTCGTGCATTGTCATGCTGCTCTTTTCTCCTCTTCTGTCTCAAATCTTTCAATTCAAATCCATCCAATAATCCTATCAAATCCAATCTATCTTGTTGAGCACTTGGAGAGCATTCCACATCTAAATAAATCAAAGGAGCACATCAAGTGGATCATCATCAAGGGGGGCCTTCACTTCATGAAGCTCAATCCGAAGGAAAAGGTAAAATAGCAAAGGCATAAAATGATCTTTTGATGTTTTATGGTTTTCATGCTTATTTCATTATCATTTTGATCATTTGACCTTCTAATCTATTTTCCCATCTTCAACAATCTCAATAAATATCCCTTCATCCCTCTGTTCCAATGGTAGACTTCAGAATTAACCCAAATCAAAAACTTATTAATGCTACCTATTATTGTATTAAAACCTAGGGATCAATTTTTAAGATAGAAACTATTTTGCACAAGAAACTAGAGTCCTTCAAAGAGGATCTTGGAGCAATAATCTTGATTCAAAAATGCATATTTTTTTAGTAGAAAAATCACTTCCACTTGCCCCCAAGTTTTTATTTTTAAAACATCCATCTTTTGACAATTACAATGGAGTGATAACAATATAATATCCCAACAAGTGAGCTCTTGAGCAAAGAACTAGAGATTTTAATGAAAGATTTTGTTGTGACAATTTAGTAGACTGGCCCCTTTCCCATAACGAAGGAAGGAAATAAAATAGCATTAGGAAAGACCTTAGAAGAGACAATGAAAATCACTTCAACCATAGAAAAACTAAGGGAATCCTCCACCTTGGCCAAAGCATTAGTGAACAACATGTAGTACGAACAAAAATAGCCAAATAATTATCCTTCTTAAGGAAATAGCCCTCAACATCACCTTGGTATCATAAAATATGTGTTCCCACCCCACATAAATGAGATGCTCTACAATACATTCTATTAATTTGAGGTAGGAGATTTTTTAAGCATTAAGGAATATAATTTTCTTTCATTTTTTTAGTATGTGTGTAGATATGACAATTCCTTAACAAATTCATGCATTTTCTCTTTAAATCCCAACTATCCAACAACTTCTTAATATAAAGATTTTATTTTTTTCATGCTTATCATCAATTTATCTTTTTAAGAAAATCATGTTCCTTTTACCAAGGACTTATGTCCTCCACCTTTCCCAGTTAGACCATTCACATATTTTAGTTATCCTTGGACCTTGCACCCTTAAAATTGTTTAACTAATATTTATATTTTATAAATTAACCAAAAAAAAATGTGTTACATGAACATCCATCAAGGTCATCATATAGCTTCCTCCACAAGGAAGAAAAGAAACACTAATTTTAGCAAAGATAAAAGGGAAAATTAAAACAAAACAATATGCATATTATCACCAAACACACTTATCATTTGATCAAGAGTCTAAGTTACTTCTCACTTCACTAAAAGTATGTTTGGGACACACTAAATGTAACATGACACATGACACCTAATGAATGCTATTTATTAAAGTGATTATTAGTAAAAAATTGTGTCTCATGTGCATTTAAACTTTGATAGATTTGATAACAATAATATTGTACTTGAGAATTGAAAAAAAAACTTTTTGAAGATAAAATGTTAGAACCATTTATTTAATAACAAGAAATTTGAGCTGATTAAAAAAATCCAGTTTTGTATGGGGGTTTTCCAATTTTAAAACATAACTACAATATCTTAAAGGGAACCAAAATAAATCCATTTTAATCTTATGAAAGAATTAATGCAATTATAAATAAGTCTATATAAATTTTAGTAGAGTGGTGATTTATTGTAGCACATCAAATACATTGGGACAATTTTTTTTGAAAAAATAATTAACCTCTAAAGCACATGAAATGTACGGATATCAATAAAAGTATTACAATAAATTTTATAGTTCCAACGCTCTCAAGAGGACATGTAGATGATCTTCAACTCTAATTTTTTGAGTCAAAACAAAAACTAAGATTTCTCAAAAATTATCAAGTGGTGTTACAAAATAATGACCATAAAACTAGGGATTGACTAAATAGATTTAAAAGGGTAAACAATTATTTAGGCCTATTACCTTTGAATGCCCCTAACAAGTTGATGACTTGTGATCCAATATTTTATAGTATTTTATATTCTTTTAAATGTGTAGAACATGAAAAATTTGCAACACATTCTTAACAATCTCCTAGTTGTTGCATATTATATATAAGCGAGAATTGAACAAGCTATATTTAATAGCCAAGCGAAAAATGTGTATAATCTAGATCTACTAGACCATTTTTAACTCTCCATGATAAGTAATAAGATAATTTATAATTAAGAATATACTTGTTGAATTGTTTAATTTCTCAACCAAAAAATTTTTGTCCTCCACCATTTTTCAAATAAAATGTCACTACATATAAATGCACTTTGTCTCTATGAAATGTAGGGTATTCAACCAAACTGATTACAACCACTCTCACAATTAGTTGTCTCTATAGTATGTATCAACCTAAACTCTAACTAATATACCTAAATCCATGCCAACACTATCTAATTATGGGTATCTTTCATGTACTAAACTTTGGTAGGTGAAAGAGAAAGATTACTTTTACTCTTTCTCATCCAACTAGCAACATCACCAAATAGATTAAACCCGTAATTGTTAGTCAATCTCTTACTATAAATGTCATAGTTCCAATCCATTTCAATAAGACCATGTGTGTTCAATAGCTCATTCAAATTAAGCTATACATAGTAGCAACTATTCTAAGGTTCTATGAAGCTACAAAATAAACAATATTATTGTAGATTAATATTTTTTTTCCAAATTGTGCCTAAACAAACTCAAAATTCCCACTAATTGTATAATATCTAGTGTTATAAAATCTATCACATACATAAGAATTACAGAAATACTAGCATATAAAACATGTCTTTCGAACTCTATCTTAGGATATTGTTTGATAAATTAATTGGCGTCATAGATATGAATAGGAACATTCCCTAAATAACAATCTTGCATCCCTAAATAATGCAACATAGAGTTAACATACTTCTTTTGGTTCAACAAAAGTTTTATATTAAACCCATCTCCTTTGATCTCCATGCCCATGATAAATTTGAATATTTCATTTTAAAGTATGATGAAGTTCAATGATATTCATGCACCTTAATCTTAATTATCAACAAAATGGTAACAAAAAAGAGAAAAGTGTTAAACTGACTATCTTATTTCCTAAAATAGACATAGTAATGAAATTTTCGCTAATTAAATCTAACTTCAAATTAAATATTAGATTTGTATTTCATATTTTGGATGACTACTACAAGCCATATAAAAAGTTCCTGAACCTATGAATAACCTATTCGATTTCTTTTTTGTGGAGGTCCAAACCTCCAAGCGCGATAGCCTAGCAAGGGCACAAAGTCTGCAAGCATACCAGCCCAGTGAGGGCCTTCACAAAGAAATTTTTTCCACTCAATATGGGGGAATGTTCCTATATGCTGAAAACTCTTCTTCTAAGAGCCAAGGACTATAGGGTATCCATTCCACCAAATTTGCATAAAGCATGATCTCTATCTCATCCCTTATGATATTGAAGCCTTGCACTCAACAAGACTCCATCCCTGGCAGGATCATTTGGAGCCATTTAGCTTCACCAGTAGACCAAGGGCCCTCCGTTTTCGTTTACTATAGAATATTAAGACTTTAATGTTAATTTCTTCCTTATATTCAAGTTGTGTTTACATAACCATCACCAACCTACCTCCATCTATCTTTACATCTTGGTGGTGGAAATATAACATAATTTTTTTTCCAAGGCGACATCTAATTTATAGCTCATCCAAAGCGTCATACTTCCACTTATGTGGCAACTTGTGAACCTTATTTCTATCTCCACATCTCTTTTGCTATTATAATATTCATATGTTGTAGGTGTGATGATATAAAGGGATAAAACCAACATAAATTTATGGTTAAATTATAGGAAGTGCCTTTAACTATTTTGTGGAGCTATGGAAAGAAAAAAATAAAAAGGTAAGTACAACCACACTACTTGGCACAAAACTCTATTTGGAACAATATATTAAGTCTGCAAAGGACTTAAAGGATGTGAGGAATGTTTCATATGCAGGTGTTGTTGGAAGTCTCAAGTATATAATAATTTGTACAAGACCATACATTTCCCAAGTAGAGGGAGTTCTAAGTATGTTTATGGCAAAGCCAAGCACCAACTATTGGACACAGGTGAAAAATGTATTTAGGTACTTGAATGGAACTTTGAATTTTTGTGTTGATTCATCATGGTACCAATAATGTAGGGCAAGTGACAATTGCATACATTTATTTGTAGATTCTAACTAACATAGAGATTTGATAACCAAGGGTCAACCAATGGTAACTTTTATTCTATTTAGAGGATAGATTAATTTGATGAGAAAGTAGTGGAAGATAGTTGTGCTATCCATAATTGAAGAATAAAGTATGTCCACAATACAAGATTGTAAATAAGTAATGTTGTTAGAGAGGTTGAGTGACACTATTATTTTAAGATCCTTATCATGGTGAAATGTGATTCACAAATTGTAATTATTAAGAAATAAATATTGTTTAGCATGCTTGACCCAAGTACATTCATGTACAATATTATTTTTTGAGAAATATGGGAGACTAGAAAATTTTAAATATATAAATTTTACATTTCAATAAACATAGTTGATTATTTGATTATTCTCACTAAGTATTGCTAAGTTCGTATGGTTTAAGGATAAGATGCGCTTTTCATATTCATAAACATGAAGTTAGTTTTTTTATTTGTACACAACAAAATTTGCTATAGTAAATAATAATTAGACTTGTCTAGTGTTCACCTAAAAAGAGTTCATATAGGATTAGTTTGCATACAAAATGTAATGTGGTGATATATAGCGAGTATTAGATGTTGTAGGATACATGTTAGTTACCATGTGGTGATTTTGTGCTATAGTGTTACATTTTTTAAATTTGGTGATATTGTTGCAATGATTGCAAATCATTTGGACAACTCAAAAACTCATAGAGAAAACATTATTTTTTTTAAGTACTAATAGTGATGTAGGAACACTTGTGATTTTCAGTTCATGTGTACTACAATCCAAGAGTAGTATAAAATTCTAGAAATTGACAAAAAATGTTACTAATCAAGTTGAATGTGATGTTTACATGGCTACCACAAGTGTTGATTTAACAATGGTGTCTATGCAAATAAAACATGAGCATATGAATTATATTGTATGAATAAATATTTGATTATAGTGCGTAGAAGTAACTAAGGCGACTATCCATGCATGGACACATTATACGTGATGATATGTGTGGTTTGTTAATAGCATAATATTGTCAAATTATAGTTGTATAATTCTTGATATTCTTTAGGTTGGAAAATTAGGTATATCTATAAAAATTTAAACTATTAATTAATATATAAATAAAATAAAGAATTCTAAATTGAAATAAAATATTTTTTTCAAATGCATATATGTAACATTTACAAACAAAAGTTAAAAACTCGATTCTTTAATTAATTTTAAAATTTAATTTCATGTGGCTCTATAATTTTTTTGGATGTTTCAAAAAAGTATCCAAAAAGTAAATCTAGATGATTGTTTATATAAGTGTCACATCCTCATAGACTCAGAAATTTATATCATAGATACACATATTCATTTTGTCTTAAAAAAAATTTCTCTCATGATTGAGTTTCTACCACATGACATTATTATTTTGTATTCATATTTGTGATATTGACAAGAAATATTCTTAGGGGATACAACCTAGTAGTTGAGCACCATAGAACATGTTTTCAATTGAGGTATCCAAAAAGGCCACCCTAAAAAAGTTAGACTGGTAGTTGTGCACTAACTCGTGTTTTAAAAGTGGATTGATGCAACATCACATGATTCATTTCATTTTAGATCTAAACAATACATTTCAATCAAATTTGGGTACCTCATCATCAACACTAATAACTTTGAAGTCATTGTTGTTTCTACACATTATAACAAAATGTTGTTATGACAACAATTAAAACATTCTCAACTATTAATAATTTCTCTAATATCTGAATTGTACTTATTCTATATTCACATTAGTGATAGCATAAAAGACCCCTCTCTATGGTGGACTCTAAAGATAGTGATAAGACATTAAGAGACCCCTAAAGAGTGTTAGTAGTACTACGTCTACTCTCCATGATTTACAGATAACTACTGTATGCTCTATTTTAAAGCATAAGATAACTAAAGAGAAGTGCAAGTTAATCTTTGTACACCTCATTTATTTTGTAATTTCTTTGTCCATGTGGTGGTTACCTTTGTATAAATCATGCTTTTGCAGATGGCAATGATAGAATTTTAGTTTCTTCTTTTATGCTATAATTTTTCCCATGTTTTCTACAAGTTTTTTTTTCTATCTGCAAGATCCATACTATGTAGGTTTAGCTATATTTTTGCATGGTATTAGAGCATGCGAGAGCTAGGAAGAAAAAACATAAACAAACTTTCATTTGCAGGTTTTTAGTATTACAATTATTAGAAAGAACGAAATTTCCATTTTCTTTGGGGGTGACTCTTAATATCTTTTGTCTAATCATGAACTGAGTCTATAGGGGGGTTAATCATGTCTCTTGATAATTATTTTCATCTTCTATTGTCAAGTTAGTTGTAGAGAACAATTTGTCCTAGAAACAAAGAATTAATAATCATTGCCTTGAATAGGATCTACTACCCTATCTCCTTGGACTCATTCCTGAGCCAAGTGACTATGAACAAAAGAATACATAGTTTAATAGCAATGGCATGGCCTATGGACTAATATGTATCACTGTCTATGAGGATATTTTACATCACTTAGAGAACACTGAGTGTCCTTTCATTGCTTGGACCATCATCCAACAATTGTATGGAGACACTAGATCCTTATCTAAAAGTGATGTTTCCTTGGACGACCAAGAAACATCTTGTTTACACATCCTTTTGGGATGATAAATTTATTGAACCCATCTATACTTGTTGCTTCTTTAAAGTTCAGAGTTGATTCATAGAAAGCTTCCAATGATTCTTTGTTGTAGGATCATTTATGTATTTTAGATTCGGTTCTTTAGGACCAATTTCTAGCGGACATCTTTTGCTTGTTTATATTGTCCCTCATTTCGAATCTAGATGAAACTATTGGTTGCATGCATCTTCTCTTTGATGAGGATGATTCTTCTTCAGTTGTTGTGAGAGAACATTCTAATCCTCTTCTACATTCTCTATGTGATCATTCCTCATAGTTTGATATGGGCGTAGATATTTTGTCACAACATTTTGAGGAGATCTCTTTGCCTTCAGAGGAGATACTCGAGTCTTTCATTTGTGTTCTACATTAGTTTCTAGGAGATTCTAGATTGTCATCTTCAGCATTGTGGCTTAAAATGCCTAATTTAATTATGACAACTTTGAACATCGAGATGGAGACTACTGAGTAGACTTCATTAGGGACATCATTTCTTTTGAGTTTTCTTCCTACATATTCCTTTCAGAAATGGAAAGATATATTGCATACACGTTTGATTTTGTTTCTTCCTAAGGGACAGATCAGAACCAAGTCCAGGTTCAAGTCGTGTAGCCCACAAACTTTCACCGCCCAAAGCCTGATGAACCCACTCTACACGACAGACCAGAACCAAGTCCAGGTTCAGAAATGGAAAGATATATTGCATACATTAATCCGTCTTATACCTAATGTGAATCAACCCCTCCCTACTAGGAACCATGCCTAATGTGAATCAACCCCTCCCTACTAGGACCCTGTAAACAAGGATAAGACATAAGAACCATTTGGAAACAGTATGCATGATATGCCACTGAACAATTTGTGAGAACCAAGTCCAGGTCCAAGTCGTGCAGCCCATAACACGGCATACATAAATCCGTCAATGTGAATCCACTACACTTCACCTCAATCTGTCTAATACGACTGACTCAGATGCAACAACATTAGGACTGACTGTTCGTGTATGAATCCTATAGTTGTTAGACTCATGTATGAATCTATCTTCTTTTTGGTTTGAAGGACTTTTAATGAACACGTGTAAAATTATTGGCTATTTGACGTTCATTTCATTGAAATTGTAGTATTGTTGAAAGAAAATATGAGTGAAGCGTCAATGTAGATGTTAATGAAGTGTTTATGTATATGTTAATCAACTTTTCAATTTGTTAAATGATTATTTGAAATTGACTGTTTGGTTCAAATAAAATAAATTTGTGGTATTGTTGTTTCAGTTGTCAAATCAGTTGTAAACAAATACGTTAAGAAAATAGGGTTTATAAGAAATTAGATGTAAATGAAGTGTTAAATTTGTCAATTGATTAATTGACTGCTTGACTTATATTCAAATAAAACGGTAGCATTGTTAGATCAATGGTCAAATCAGCTGCATCTAATTATGCTTACAAACTAAGCTTTATTTTTTAAAATTATAGATATTTGTGAAAAAGAAATTATTGAACCAATTGTCTTACAAATATGGGTGAAAGTGTTAATACATGATACTGAAAAAAGTTAAGATGAAGATGAATTGCAAATTTGTCAATTGACTAATGGACTCTTTGACTTTGACTTTGACATTGACATGACATTTAATTTAAACCAAATAAAACTGTAATATTATTGCATCAATAATCAAATTAATTACAAATAATTATACCAAAAAAATTTAAATATTACCTTAAAATCAAAAGATACCTTGTTTACATTTCTATGAAACCATTGAACTTATATCAAATTCGTTTACCTAATGAGATTATTAAATGTAGGAAAAACTAGGTTTCAAATTACCTTGCAGCCATATTAATGTATCGAAGCTTCAATAATAAGACATTCCTTGGCTCGGTTGTAAGCTTACTAAGGGGATTGGATCTCTGAATCAATCTCCTTTTCAATAAAAAAAAATTTAATTTATATTATTTTTTATTCTATTTTGTTCGATGATAGATCTTAAGGGAATGACAATGTGCTTTCAGATCAGTATTTCTATATGGTGATTCATTTTCTATTAGTCCCATAAAGATTTAGTAGAGTCTTCAGTATGATTTTTAATTATATTCTTCACTTTAATTGATCAAATGAACAAGTAACTAATAGAGTTTGATATATGGCCAACATTTATTTAATATTTTTCCTAACAAAGGTGCACACTGGTTGACACTGATAGAGAATGAAGAATTGAATAGACAAGTGTAGGAGTTGTTGACGAAAGGTTTGATCAGGGAAAGTTTGAGCCCTTGTGCAGTACCAGCAATATTAGCACCTAAGAAGAATGGAGAATGGAGAATGTTTACTGATTCAAGAGCAATAAACAAGATCACAGTGAAATACCGATTTCCTTTGCCTAGGATGGATGACATAATGGACTGCTTGAGTGGATCAAAATACTTTACAAAGATAGATTTTTAGAGTGGATATCATCAGATCAGGATCAGAGAAGGTGATGAGTGGAAGACAAAATTTAAGACAAATGAAGGACTGTATGAATGGTTGGTGATGCCCTTTGGATTGACTAATGCATCGAGTACTTTTCACACTGCTAATCAATGGGGTATTGAAGAAATTCTTGGGTAAGTTTGTTATTGTGTATCTAAATAACATTCTGATTTTCTATAAGACAAAAGAGGAGCATTTGTTGCAGTTAAGACAAGTTTTGCATAGATTGAGAGAGGAGAAGTTGCTGATCAATATTGAAAGAAGCGTGCTTTCATGAAGGATGAATTAGTACCTTTTCCTTCAAGAATTTACACCTTATAGAAATTGTACCTTATAGAAATGTGTTTTGATTTGGAATGAAATACCAAATTCTTTGACATATCAATAGTAGCAGTATTATCATAGTGAATAACAATAGGCTCATCATAACTTATCCTTATATCTTTTAGCATTTGTTTCATCCATAAAATTTGAGTACAATTGGTAGCAGCAGCTACATATTCCGCTTCAGCAGTAGATAATGAAGTACATGATTGTTTCCTTCTAAGCCATGATACCAACTTATTCCCAAGAAATAATGCACCACCGATAGTGCTCTTCCTATCATCCACATCTGATACCCAATCAGAATCTATATATGCTGATAATCTAAAGTCATCATTCTCTGGATACCATAACCCGAGGTCTATTGTACTTGCCAAATACTTGAATATCCTCTTAACAACAATATCATGAGTTTCTCTAGGATCTTACTGAAATCTAGAGGCAATACAAACAACATTCATAATATCAGGTCTATCCTGAGTTAAGTACATTAGTCCACCAATCATTGATTTGTATCTACTTGGATTCACTTTAGGGGATTCATCATCCTTTGACAATTTACAACTGGTTATTATAGGAGTATCGACATGTTTGTAATTCTCAAGTCCAAATTTCTTAGGTAACTCCTTCACATACTTAGTTTGACAAATGAAAATACCTTTATCAGTCTGAGTAAACTACAAACCTAAGAAAAATTTCATCTCACCAATCATAGACATTTCAAATTCATTCTTCATATCATCAACAAATTTCATACATAGACTATCTTCTCCTCAAAAAATGATATCCACAAAGACTTCAATGATTAGTATGTCATCATGCTCAATTTTGTAATATAGGTTACTATCAGCATTACCTTGGCTAAAACCAAGCTTAGAAGGATATTTGTCCAATCTAGTATGCCATGCCCTAGGGGCTTGTTTTAGTCCATATAAAGCTTTCTTCAATCTGCAAACCATGTCCATGTCTTCTGATAAAGAAAATCCATCAGGTTGCTCAATGTAGACTTCCTCTTCAAGATATCCATTCAGAAATGCGCATTTAACATCCATCTGATATACTTTGTAGTTCTTGTGTGTGACATAAGCAAGAAAAAGTCTTACCGCTTCAATTCTTGCAACCGGGGCATAAGTCTCACCATAATCAACTCCTTCTTCCTGTGAATAACCTTTTCAAGACAATATAGCCTTGTTCCTCACAATTTGACCTTCCTCATTCAATTTATTCATGTAACCCATTTAGTTCCAATAATGTTCTTGTATTTAGGTCTAGGAACTAGTTCCCATGTCTTATTCTTTTCAATCTAATATAATTCTTCTTCCATTGCTTTTATCCAATTTTCATC
This sequence comes from Cryptomeria japonica, assembly GCF_030272615.1. Classification (NCBI taxonomy): domain Eukaryota; kingdom Viridiplantae; phylum Streptophyta; class Pinopsida; order Cupressales; family Cupressaceae; genus Cryptomeria; species Cryptomeria japonica. Next base: position 101,021 of record NW_026729164.1, read on the forward strand.
TTTACTTTCTTCAATAAATGATTCTGGTTAAATTTGAGAAATCAAACATACCTCTTCAGTAGCTAGCCTTCTCCTAGTCATCACACCTTTGCTTTTATCTCCAATTATTTGATCTTCAGAATGATTTAGTTTCACATACCTAGGAGTCTTTTAATTTTCCTGATTTACTAACTCTTTCTATTGTTCCACTGTCACAATTGAGTTTTCTGATGTTACCGGAGTGTTAGGTTCACTATTTTGAGCAGCTTCATGCATTACTGGTTTAGGTCTGATAAATTCATCTTCCGGTCCACAATCATATGATCTGATCTGATTACTGCCATGTTCATTCACCTTGACATTTATACTCTATGTTATCCTATTCAATATTTTGTTATAACATCTATATTCTTTTGTCTTGGTAGAATAACCCAAAAATATTCCTTCATCACTTCTAGGATCAAATTTTCCCAATGCATCATCTCTTCTAATGTAACATTTACTTCCAAAAATTCTGAAATATCTGACAGTAGGAGTGACCAATCCATAATTCATAAGGAGTCTTATCAGTATCATCTTTTATGTGTACTCTATTGAAAGTCTATACAACTGTATGGACAGCTTCCCTCCAATAAATATCAAACAATTTAGCTTCTATCATCATATTCCTTGCCACATCCAGTATGGTTATGTTCTTCATTTCCATCAATCCATTCCGCTATGGAGTCCTAGATGCAGAAAGTTGTCTTCTGATTCCATTCTTCTCACAAAAGTTGTTGAATTTTATCGGATGTAAACTCACCACCTTGATCTGATCTCAAACACTTTATCTTCAATCATGTCTCAGTCTCAACCATAGTTTTAAAGATTTTGAATTTCTCAAAAGCTTCAGATTTTGCTTTCAAAAATGCTACCCACATCATTCTAGAATAATCATCAATAAGTAACATAAAGTATATGTCAACTTGAAAACTTTTATTTGTTGTTGGTCCACACATATCAGTATAAATAAGATCAAGAATTTCATTGGATTTATCATGTATGCTTCTAAAAGAAGTTATGACTTCCTTACCCATTTGACATTCTCTACATACTAGATTATGAGGTTTGACAATTTTGGGAAAATCTCTGACAACCTGTGTTGAATTGATCTTCACTATGCAATCAAAATTTACATGACACATCTTCTTATGCCATAACCAACTTTCATCAATCTGAGCAATCAAGCAAGCTTTCTCACTAGAGTTCAAAGGAAAGATGTTCCATTGGTCTGGGTTCCAGAAGCAATTTCCAATCTAGATCTATTGATGATCTTACATTTCTCATCCTTGAATTGTAAATGAAATTCTCTATCCACCATTTGACCTCCACCTAAAAGATTATGCCTTAAGCCTTCAACATGATAAACATTATCAATGTTTGTCTTACCATCCATTGATATTTTTTCCTTGCCTTTGATTCTACATGCCTTGTTGTCTCCAAATTTGACTTTAATCCACCATCAAATTCTTGTAGTGATAGAAATTTTCTCTTGTCACTAGTCATGTGATGTGAGCATCCACTGTCTATAACCCATTCATCCTTTTCTTCAATGTTAGCAGCTAAATCCTTTTCCTTAGTATGAGTTATTTAAATGGCAGGTTTCAAAGGATCATCCTTGATAGCAATGAAAACCGATTCCTTACCGGAGGCAGCTCCATTACCAGTTCTACTCACAAGTTCATCATCATCATCATTAGTAATACCAAAACCATCATCACCAACATAATAGCATGATTTATCCTTATTCCTTCTTAATCTAGGTATGTTCTGATATTTTGGATTAAGCTTATAACTCTTCACAAATATTTTATGATTCCTAGTAGCTCTTCCAGAGTATCTAGAAGCAAAATGACCAATCTTATTGCATGAAAAACATTTAAATGGGACTTTTCCTTCATACTGTTAAAGTAGCATCTCCTAATGCTTGATACAGTTTCGGTTAAGCAGAGATGTCTACCCTACAATACAAAAACCTTCACCGAATGATATGTCACTTATTCACACATAAACCTTCCTCTGATAATGCAGACATAGCCATCAATCCCATCCATGTATCGATATACAAATTACATGAATAAGTCACCTATAAATACAGATCATCAACCTTACTGACAAGATTGACAAACCCCATAAACCAATAATAATAAAAATTATATTACATGGTATCACAAGACCAATATTATGATTTACATTCCATAGCATGGACCTAAATCAAGTAACCAAACAATTCCATCCGCCAGAAATTCTGCTAAGACCAAAATCCAACAGGCTTCACCAGCCGATAGAAACCCTTAGTAAAGTAACACAAAAATTCTAACCAGATCCAAATAGGACCACCATAACAGCATGCCAACCAAAGAAAAGTCACCAAACACTTGGAAAATGATCAAGAAACACCTTTAGCATGATAGAAACTAATTCCATCAGGTGAACCAAAATTGACTGACCAAAACACCAAATATGTCTTATTAGTAAAGCTAACTAGCACTAGGAAATACCAACCAGGAACATAATAAATAGTTACCAGAGCACCAAAACATGAACAAACAGAATATGGAAAATAGATAACCATCCAGAGTAAGCATCCAAAACCAATTCTAGATATTTGATCATATTGGATTAGAAGCATAGCCAAAACCAAGATGATCACCAAGACTAACCGGGATAGCCTCCAATGGGGATACAGTGTTGACATCAATGACAACACTTAACCAAATCCACCATTTTGCCAACATTAAGATCCTAATATTGGGGGCATGGCTTCTCGAAAATAGTAGTGTCTTATCTCCTTGTGATCTTGTTCCTAATTGCTCCTCGCTTTCATCATTCTAATTTACCACAAGTATTTACGTAGGCTCAGACTCCCGTTAAAGTGGGGGTTGAATGTAGCATCATAAATTATAACCCATATAATTTACACCTTATGTTTATGTTCCTACTTTAGCATGTCCTATCTCCATACACTCTCTAGGTTTTTTTTCACTTCCTTCTCCAACTCTGATGTTATGAACACCATTTGGTGGACCCCATATTGAAGGTCCCTTCCCCATTTCCCTTTGTATTGGTCTTGTTTGCTAGAGGAATAGGGCATGGATCACCTTGGTTTGGACCAAGGCACCCCAAAATGCTTTGGTCCCCATTAAACACGCCTCAATTTGAACTAGGGTAGGCCCTTTATCTCCCCGATAGATTTTGGTCCCCATGCCTCAATTTGACCATTGGAGGTCAACCTAATCGGTAATTTACATAGGGAATCCTATATGAATACATCCTATCAATTAATTTTAACCTTGATATAAACAAACTATCCATAATATTCATGCATTCATGAATTATTCACCATCAAGCATTTTCAAAGATTCAAGGTTGCATTTCATCATTTAAGCACTGTAGAGAAAAGTTACATCAATATTCATGCAAGCATGTGTGTGTTATTATGTTTTCATGTTCATATGTATGTCTTGCAATTACGTTTAAGATATGTGATTACATTGAAAGAGCATTGCATCATCAATCCTTCTATCAACCATTGCAAACATGAGGTATATCTCCTTAGCACTTTCATATTTGCATTGTTTTATTCAAGGTTAATTCCTATTTCATGGTTTGACCTAAGGCAAACCCCTATCCACAATATTCTTCCTCTCTTTTGGTGTACATGGAACAGATATAGGAGGTGTACTCTATGATTTCGATAGAGTCGACAATGGCAAATGGGTTTAGCTTTTGATGGAGGAAAATTTGGAGGACTAAGATAGATTTGTACTACCTAGTCCTGAAAAATCAGGCCAAACTTCTGGGAATAGGTTCTAAATCTCTTTTTTTTCCCAAATACAAGTCTGTGGCTCTATGGGAAATCTGTAGACTTACCATTCCTTAAATTACTTCAATTGTTCCTTATTTTTCCCTAATTTACAATTATCAATCCACTTCAACCTTGGAAAGAGGAAAACCCTAAAACCTAACCCCCAAGTGAAACTAATCGGACTTTTAGCCCTTTCCTTATTTAGATTATGGCTAGATCTATTAGGGTCACACCTCTTTGCATATGTTTTGGTTAATTTGGTATTTTTTTGTACTTTTATTATCTTAATTAAAATCCTAATTCTTAAATTACACTATTAAAGTTATCTTATCACATCAAGAATCAAACATTCTCAATCATTCAAGGCAACATTTTATCCAACCATATTCTTCAAGCATCATGGAGAAAATCACATAAACTTTCATGAAATCATATTTTCATGTTTGGTTCTTCTATGTGTTGTCATGCTATTACATCAACATTTATGATCACATATAAAGAGAATTGCATCATCAACGCATATCAATCGTTTCAGATTTGAGGTATATCATCTAACATTTATTTTAGAATTTGCATTTCCTATTTCAATAAGATTCAAGGTTAATTCCTAAACTACGGTTTGACTTAAGGCAAATCCACATCAAAAAACACTATTTCCTCCTTTGTGTGTGCAATAAATTGATTCAAGAGTTGTGATTGAAGAAGTTGATAGAGTAGATGGAGACAATCAAACTTTTTAGATTTTGAAGTATTCAAAAGTGGAGGACCAAGTCAGTCAAAACCTCCTAATCCCAAGAATTTTTGACAAGTTTTTGACAATAGATTTTGTGTGTCATCATGATTTGAAAAATATTCATTTAGTTTACTCCCAATATTTGTAGGATCAGGTTGATCTACACCTCCTGGTCTTGATAATTCCACCTAAACTTTCCATCTGAGGTTTTTATTTGCTTTGTATCCTCATATCCAAGTTTGTAGTTCTACATGATGTCTAGAACTTATTATTACTGTTATTTTGTGTCAAATTCTCACAGTTTATCCTAGATCTAGCATTACAATTCAAACCTAATTCAAACTCAATTTCAACTCAAACAAATGAGGAACTAATCTAATATGTATTTAGCCCCTTTAGGATTGGAACAATCAAATTTGATTTCCTCCTTTAATGTTTGATGGTTTTATGAAATTAGTGGCTTTATTAACCTAGTTGGTGAAGTCTTAATTTCACCACCTTACACATCTGCAAGTGTGGTTGGAAGTCACAATCATCTAACAATTTGTATGAGACCATATTGTTGGATTAAATATTATTTACTCATGCTTAAGTCCAACTTAGGCATTTATCATATAATACTTTTAGTTGCATTTAATGGTTTTAGTTGCATAGTTGTCAGTAGTAGGTTTGTACCTACCCTTGCATGCTATTAAGACACTTGCTCACATCTAGTGTTCTATTCTCTCATGCTCTTTCCTATTTAAGAAAGGCTATTTTATATTGTAATTCATCCCAGTAATAACATTTATCTTTCCTAGTGAAATCCATGTGTGTGTGTGGAAGCTATTCTAGTCATGATCCTTGGTTGGGAGCATCACTCCAACATGGTATCAGAGAAATTTGGCATGCTTTTCTTTTTTATATGAGACATTCACAAAACCTTGTTGAGATCCTATCTAGGCTTGACTATGTAATTATTTCTACATTTATTCATAGGAGATTCATTGTTGGTGATTGATTTTTTTTAAGAAATTTAATATTTCGCCTTATTTTATTGGTTGCATTAGTTATTTGGTGGTCATTTGTATTTTGTGAGGTGACTTCATTCATCAAACCGATTTCATTTCTTTGGTTTGGCTAAATATTAGCACATAGTGAATATCATATTGGTGGCCCTTTCCTTTTCAAAGTGTAGATCTAGCTCTTTATGTAGATTAAGCTTCATTTCAATGAGTCAACCTATGATCAAACCCAATTGAGAGCCTCTATTTCTTTGATTGACCATTGTACCTAGGTCACATGTTTTTACAAAACAGTGATGGGCAAACTTTATATTATTGTATGTATGTCAAATCATCATTTGGTGGCAACCTATCTTTCTTTATTGTTTATGTCCATTTTATTTCTTACTCGACTTCAATTTTCTTGAAGATTATTGGTGATCAAGATTCATTTCCAGTACATCCAATTTAGGTGTATTGGATTAGGTTGTTCATAATGGGTTTATAAACTATATTCTGAGATCTATACATAGTTTTGTTTCTTCCCAAGGAGAGACAAGTGATTTGTAAGCATTAGATCTTGTTTTGTCTTCAAACACTTACCATTCTTGTAGGAGATTATTCAATGTGGGGGGCTACATAGTCTCTCGGTTTTCCTCCTATGGGGAGTTATTGGTTGGATTCTGATGATGGATTTAGTTCTTAGGGGTATTGCTATTGAATCTAATACTTTATTCCTCACTTGTATATGATTTGCATTATCTCTTTTTTGGAGAGGATTTTGTCCCACATGGTTTTCTCCTTTTCTCTATTTGTAAGAGATTAGTTGCATGATTAATTGTGAATGAGTACCTAACATGGCCTAGTTATTAGGACCCATATATTGCATCATCATGGCATGTTGCATTTATCATAACAATTCTTCTCCGGAAGTTGTACTAAAGGGGAGGTGGACGAGTAAATATTATTTATCATTTAATAATTTTAGTTGCATTTAATGTTTGTGTCCAACTAGTTGATGGTAGTTGGTTCTTACCTACCCCTGTATCCTCTTGAGATACTGTTTCACATATTGTGTTCTCTTCTCTCACGCTCTTGTATATTGTAAATTGTAAGTTATCTCAACAATATAATTTATCTTTCATAGTGAAATATTTATCCCTCTATTTCTATGGAAATTATTACAATCGTGATCTTGGAGTGGGAGCATCTCTCCAACAAGTGCATTTCCCAATTAGTGGGATTTCTAAGTATGTTTATGCAAAAGCCAAGGAACAACTATTGGACACAAGTGAAAAAAGTATTTAGGTACTTGAATGGAACTTTGAATTATTGTTTTATTCACCATGGTACTAATAATGTGAGACAAGTGTTAATTATATACATATATTTGTAGATTCTAACTAATATAGAGATTTGATAACTCAAGGTCAACCAGTGGTACCTTTATTTCTATTTGGAGAAGCAATTGTTGTGCTATACATAATTGAAGAAAAATGTATTGCCACAATACATGATTGTAAATATGTAGTGTTGTTAGAGAGGTTGAGTGGCATTATCTATTTTAAGATTCATATAATGGTGAAATATGATTCATAAAGTTTAACTTAATTAGAAATAAACATTGTTTACGATGCTTGAACCAAACACATTGATGTCCTATATTGTTTTTTTAGAGAGATAGTTGAGAGTAGGAAAGATTAAATATATAAATTATACATTAAAGTAAATTTATTTGTTTCTTTGACTATACTCATTAAGTATTGTTAAATTCATATGGTGTAGCAATAAGATAGTCTTCTTATATTCATAAACATGATGTTATTTTTTTGGTTCATATAGAACAAATTTTCCTATAGTAAATATTAAGTGATATATTCTTTACACTTGTCTGGTATTCACCTAAAAAGTGTTCGTATAGGATGAGTTTGCATACAAAAATGTAACGTGGTAAATTATAGCATGTTTCAAATGTTTCAATATAAGATTCACATCAAATCCCATGTGTTGATGTTGTCCTACAGTGTTACATGTTTTGGGTTATGTTGTAGTGATGATTGAAAGTCTTTTAGACAACTCAAAACTTCATATGGAAAACATTATTTAAAAAAAAAAAAGAGTGATACAAAAACACATGAACTTTTTGAGTACATGTGTACCATAACCCAAGGGTAGGACAACATTCTAGAAATTGACATAAATTGTTACAAGTAGTCAAGACTAAATTGATGTTTACATGGGCTACCACAAGTGTTGAGTTTTTACACAAGGAGTTTTTACACCCGCTGAACCGTATCGCTATTAGATTCATATGTGTGAATCTAGCTTCTTTGCTGATTTTAAGGAAATTTAATGAACATATGTAAAATTGTTATTGGCTGTTTGACATTCAATTAACTGAAATTGTCTTATTGTTGAAAGAAAATAGGAATCAATAAAATTTCTATTGAATTAATAGTTTTCTTTCAAGTTGGTATATCTGTTACAAAAGTATAAGTCACAATGCTTACTCGTGTAGCCTCAATAATGATGAAAAAGAATGTATACATGAAGTGTGAAATTTGTCAATTGACTAATTGATTGCTTGACTTAGAATCAAATAAAGAGGTAGTTTTGTTAGATCAATGGTCAAATCAGCTTGTCTTTAAAACTATAGATATTTTGTTGAAATTTCTATTGAACCAATGATCTTCAACAAATTTCTTTTGTTATAAATGTATGATAAAAAACGTCAATGGCACTCTTAATGCGTGATATAGGAAAAAGTTAAAAGAAAATTAATTGCAAATTTGTCAATTGACTAATTGACTCTAACTTTGACTTTGACATTAAGTTTAAACCATATCAAACCCTAATATTATTGTATAGGAGCATAAACAATAAGTAATTTCTTGTTTCTCTTTATATATATAGAACTCTCAATATCCTTAGATATTGCAGCACAAAATCATGGCCACCTTCTTTGGGCTTCTGAGTTCAAGGGGCTTTTTGTGGGTGTAGCTGGGAATTTTTATATGGCAAGCCATAAGACCCATTGCCACAATGAGATTACCCTGGGCTTTGCTAAGCACAGGTATCTATAAGATATTCTCAAAGAAAAAATTTCGAAATGATTATTTTGTGTTGTTATCAACAGATTACAATGACACAGCTAATGCCAACTAGTTCTTGGCAGAAAGCAAAGCTAATATTACTAAGTATCCCTTGGGTGACTCATCAGTTATTGTCTTCCATTATAACAAATCTCACTATATATGTGACAGTGAAAAGGCTAGCCAGGTAAGACTATTGATTGCTGCTGAGCTTAGTGGTGTGCCTATTGTTAAAGAGTATAAAGTTGTAAATGGTTTCATCGGTGTGTGGAATTCGTGCTCTACTGATGAAGCCATTAGAATGTGTTTGCCAAGTAAAAGGTTTAGATTGTCTTTCAGTAAAATATTTAGGTTTTGTTTGATAGAACACATGCCACTTATTGTGGACACTTACTGGCTATCAAAAATATTAAGTGGTATCCCCTTGTATTTGAATGCTAATGGTGATGAAGAACTGTCATCAATAATGACATTAGTATTAATCATTTTGGACTTCACTTACAACATTTGGGTGCCAATACTAGAGAAGGCATATCTCATCACTCTTAGATCTGTACTGGTAGAAATTTCCTTTTACCAAGCATGTTTAAAAACCACTTTTTCAAAATGCCTGTTTCAAGACCATACCACATATGTGTACGACCACCATATTTTGACGTAGATAAATGAATTTTTGCAAATCCTTCTAGGAAAAGATACCTTAGACACCAAATATTAATGAAAATTATTTTTCTTATTATTTTTATTGAATATATATATATATATATTATTAATTTTTAATTGACTATAAAGTACATTTTCAAAACATCTGGTGTACGACCACCATAATTTGATGAAAATTTAATATTTTTTAATTTTTATTTTAGTCTTCAAAAGAATTGTATGTAAATTGATGTCATATAATTTATTTTCCAAAAAACCTAAAAACAAAAAAGTTATTAAAGCTTTACTGAACTTCATTATTTTACATTTAGGTACCACTTTTAATTATTAAATAATGAAAAAAAAGTAAAAATAATCACATGACTATAAAATTTAGATTTTTTAAATCAAGACAGTGAGAACTCTAATGGGTTTTTGTTTCATAAAAAAATACAATCAGGATGACCATAAAAAAAACACGGCAAGGCATAAATCTAGTATTCCACTGCTTTAGCCATTTTTTGGATGTCCAAGCATAGGCTTGGTCCCACCAAGCCTAACCCGAAACCAAAATCGAGGAATAGATGTGTTTCCTGCTCCATGTTTTATGAAATGGGCACCTGTTATTTAAAATTCAAAAATTGGGCACCCGTTTTGAAATTTGTAACATTTTAAGAAATGTGTGCCCGTTTTTAGAAATGCGTACCCATTTTTAGAAATGGGTGCCCGTTTCTAAAAATCATGCACCCATTTCTCTACGATGGTCTGATCCTAAATGAACACCCATTTTTCAAAACGTTCACCCATTTTATTTTTATGGGCCAGGGCCTCAAACTTAAATGGGTGTCTGTTTCTTAAAAAACGAGCACTTATTTTTAGCCGCAAATTTTTTTGCTCACAGACTTCTGCGGAATTGGGACCCAGCTTCTTGCACCCACCCCTCAGCAGAATACAAAAATAGTTGATAAAATCTGCAGCCTTGAATTTGTTAATATTCAATCCTTCCCTTTGTCTACAAAAAATTTGCATTTAAATTATTTTATTTCATCACTACTAATATATATTTGTTGTAACATGAGCCCCATCAACCATTTCCTATTGGCATTTATATGTATCATTAGTACAACCGTTTTATGTTTTGTTTGTTATATTCTTGAGATTGACTTGATGTTTCTGTAAATTGGGATTGTTACATCACAGTTCTTGAAATTTGTCAATACTCTAATTTGTATTCTTGTTTTGTTTCGTGATGGAAGATTGTATACAAGAATGATTCTACTATACAGTAAAATCAAAGAACACAAAATTGGCAGTAAGCAAGAAGTCAAAAAAACTAAATGATTCTATGCTCACATCACGGTACCCTTTCTCATTTTGGTATGTTTATAAATTTTGGGATGTTACTGTTTAGTCTCTTCCTCATTAATCATACACAATGTGAATGCTTAGAAAGATTATCATATATGCGCCCATTCTCTTCTTCCAAAAGGGCTATCTATTAATGGTTTGTATTTAAATGTCTTTATGGCTTCATGCTTTTCCTCTAAAAACTCTATGCTCTAGGGTATGCAAACCATGACAGATTGAGCTCTGCTCTCTGTCATTATTTTAGCTACATACTTGTTATATGGTTTTGTTTCCATTTCGATAGAAAGGTTTAGGTTTAGAGACTCGGCTCGACTCTCCATAGTAGCTATGTTTTGCTTTACATAGATTGAGTTCTACCCTCTGTCCTAGTTTTATTTTGTCACTTTTCCTATGTTGTAATATTTATATTTTCAAGTAATATATAGGTATGTGCTTGTGCTTTGCTTTAAAAAAATAAATAATAAATATCAACAAAACAAAAAACGGAAAGCGTCAGACAATATCAACAATTAAAAACTCAATAACTACAATTAATGAAAATGTGAAAAAATAATACATGGCAAGCAACAAGCCCCAACTCAAGTAGGTTTGAAGCCAAATTATTCAGAAGATCTTTGATTAACCACAACCATTTATTCCTTAATGCTAAAATATTTTTGGACAAGTCTCCTTTTTTAGAATAATAGCAAATATTTAGAGAGCTACATGTTATCACAACTCCTAAGGTCGAATCCCCCCATGAACATTTGTCAAAGGGGTCTTCATCATAGCTCTATGAAATTGAGAATAACTCCCCCTACATCCCACCTATGCAAACTCAATGCTAGTGCTAGTATCATCATCAAGAAATGGTACTTCATCCCTTTTAGACAAAATGGGATAGAGTTTCTCTTTTCTTGGACAACCAACATTGGCATGGCCTAATTTTGAGCAACAATGAAAATAACCAAAAAATATTTGAGTCCAATCTCCCACACCCAAGTACCCAACTTTGATGATAAGGTAATCCATGAAGTAAGAACCTCATCATCCTCCAAAATAATATAGTATCTTGCAACTGATAACACAAAAAATTAATTTCATGACCATATCCAATATAATGTACTACATTAAAGTATTAGAAATTGTAGACACCTAAAATTAATGTTAAATTAATTTTAGACTATCAACATAATTAATTGACTTAATTGTGTTATCTGTATTCCTCTCAGAATCAATTAAATCTAATTTAATTAATCCCGCCACTATTGTCCAGTAATTAATTTGTCAAATAAATTAATTATTCCCTTATTCCTCTAAAGTCCCCTCCAATAATCATTTCCTCTAAACCCACTCAGTTAATTAATTCTAATTAATTAACCTAGTCATGTGATTCCAACAAATCACTTTTCCTAATCCCACTCAACCTAATTAATCCTTTTAGAATCTCTCATAATCATGATTATCATTATCCCTCAATTTTTAATTCTCACTCATGTCACATCAACTTTGAGTCTCTCAAAGAAATTCAAATTTCTTTGAATCCCTCAATGCATCTTTATTTTGGAATATTTAATTCCTCATATTTGAAATTCAAATTTCTGCCCCCCTTTTCCAAGGAATTTTATATTCCTATTTATTTTTCCAAGGCACCCTTGATCCATGCCTTCTATCTAAAATCAATCTCAACCCTTCATAATCAAATCAATCTTGGCCCTCCATTGGCCTCATCCAATCTATAAATTGGAGCCTATTCTCCTCACAAATCATCCACTTCTCATGCATTGTCATCCTGCTCTTTTCTCCTCTCTCTTCATAATCCTCTATCAAATCCATCCATCCTTAATCTTTCAATCCAAATCCAATCCATCCATCTATCTTGTTGAGCACAAAGGAGATCAATCTACATCGAAATCAAGCAAGCAGCACATCAATTGGAGCATCAAGGGTGCATCCTCCTCATCCACTTCATCAAGCTCAATCCGAAGGAGAAGGTAAAATAGGAAGGTAAAAATGATCTCTTGATATTTTAATGTTTTCATGCTTATTTCATTGTCTTTTTGATCATTTAACCCTTCAAATCCATTTTCCTCTCTTCATTCTGGCACACCCAGTGGGACCCACGTCCCGAATTTAACAAAAATTTGAATTTTTTGTTAAGGTTACTCGTAGGTTCACACTTCAGTGTGACCATTTCTGGATTAGCGTGAGTGGACACACATTGGTGCGACCATTTCTGGATCAACGCAACCGCAGGAAATTTCAAAAAAAAAATTGGTACCTCATTGTGCTTAAGTGTGACCGCCGTGAAAATTAATCTATCTCCTCCTCATTGTTCTATGTTCTCACTTCTATTTCTTTTCAATTGTCACTTCAGCGCGAGCATTTTTGTGAAAAATTTAAATTTGAATTTTTTTTGGGGCGCTAACTCTAGTTGTTTTGACATGAGTGCCCGCGCATCAGCGCGAGCGCTTGATAATCAGTGTGACTACAATTTTTCTTTTTCTGTTAGCTGTCTGTTTAAATATTAATGCTCATGCATTAGCGCGACTGCAAGGATAAAATTTATTCTATTTTTTTGCCATATCTTCTTTATCTTCACTCTGTTTTCCTCCAAACTTCACTAGATCCCCCACAATTTCATTTTGCACATTTCCTTCCTTGAGGACCTTATCCCAAATTCCACTTTTTGAAGCCCGAAATCCCACATTTCTCTATTTTTAGGGTTTGCCATAACTTCTTCTAATTTTGTCCAATCATCTCCAAATTTTGCCATATTGTCTATCTCCAATTTTTGCTTCTTTGTCCCTTTTGGACAATTTTTTTCCATTCCTTCACCTGTCCTCTAAAATCCCCATTTTATGCTTGCCTATCCCTTAGAAAGTGGCAAAAAACCTAGTCAAACCCCATTTACCCATCAAAGTTTCCTCCAAAACCACATTTGTTATTAGTAGAAAAGTTTTTATTCTTGTTTTTCTACTCATTCCCCAAAAAAAATTTAAAAAAAATATTTTGGTCATTCTTTTGTCTTTTGCAAAACGCTTGTTGAAGACTTCATTTTCAAACTACTAATCCACTTTTTTGTAGGTTGGCTAAGGAAATCCAACCAAACATTGTGTTTTTCTTAATCTTTTTATTCTAGACACCTAGATTTTAATTAGGGGTAAAATAACTCTTTCTTTTTATGTTTGAGGAAAGTGTAGAGGTAGGAGAGTATGCTCTTGTCTACATAGACATCAGAAATCTCGACCCTCGAACCTTTTCTTGTTTGATTGCATGCTTACCCTTTGTGGGTCTGCCCTCACAACTTTCTCTTTGAGAAGGTAAGAGGGGAATGACCCAAGTGAGTACACCCGGACCTGGGGTTCCCAACTCACTATAATAAATAGGTCATTGACTATGAAAGGGTCAATGGTTGGGGCTATATGAGAGTTCACTCTCACATTGGGTGCTTAGTAGGATCCTAGAGATCTCAATAATGCTTGCATGACTACTAAGTTCTTGGTGTTTCATTGGGATATAGGCTTCAATTGTGCTTGCGCAACTGTGAAGGGTAGCTCCTAACGGAAAGCCATACTAAACACCTTGTGCATAGTGGCCAAAAACCATCTAGTCATTGGTGTAGGAGGTCGAACCTCTGAAGCTACCCATATTTTTAAGGCCCTTAGTAGAGACACAAAGTTCGCCATGAGGATTTTTCATGGGAGTTGATGCTTGGCTACCCTAGAGAAGTGAGTGTCGTGGAGGGTAGCCAGTGGGGTCAAGCATGTAAGTGTCTGCTCTAGGTAAGCATAGTTGGGAAACCAATTGGGATCCATTGACTATCGTATTTTCTCACCATAGGATATGTTGTGAAGGAGCATGAGTGTCTTTTGAGTCTAACTTCTTTTGACCATTGTGTTTTCTTTACTTGACATCTCTTGCCAAGTCCATCCCCCACAACCAATCAATCCTTCCTCTTTCCAAATTCCATGTTGTCATCATCAAATCTTTAATCCATTTCTATCTATCCAAGAAATTCCCCAATCCACTTTCATCCATTCAAACAATCATCCTTCCTCAACTAATATTCATTCTTCCTCTAATCCAATCAAATCTCCAAAATTCCAACCAATCAAATCCATTCATCTTCCTAATCTGGTTATCCAATCCAACCAATCTAATCTAATCCAAATCCAATCAAACCAAGTCCTAATCCAAGGACTAATCCAATCAAATCAAATCCAATTCAATCCAATCCAACCTAATCCAATCCAATTCAATCCAATCCAATCCAACCTAATCGAATCCAATTTAATCCAATCCAATCCAACTTAATCCAATCCAATTTAATCCAATTCAATCCAATCCAATTCCATTCCAATTTAATCCAATTCAATTCAATCCAATCCAATTCCAATCCAATTCAATCCAATCTAATCCAATTCAATTTAATCCATCCAATCAATCAATCAATCATCCAATTAAATAAAGTCTTAATCCAAGGACTAATCCAATCCAATCCAATCCAATCAAACCAAGTCTTAATCCAAGGACCAATCAGATCAAATCAAATCAAATCTAATCTAATCTAATCTAATCTAATCTAATCTAATCCAATTCAATACAATCCATTCAATCAATCAACCAATCCAATCGAACCAATTCCAATGCAAATCAAATCCAATCCAAACCTAATTAGATCTAATCCATCATCATTCCAAGCCAATTCCTAATCCATCATCATTCCAAGCCAAGTCCTAATCCTCATCTTCATTTAACATCATCTTCATAATTGTTTCCCTCTAAAACATATTCATCCAATTCCAATCTAATCCTTCACTCTCAACATGACTACCCAAAATTTCAAAGCTTAGTATGAGAAGATGCTCATGGAAATTTATGAATCTGCCTCACAAGTTAATCCCATAATCTCCTACTCAGCTATCATACCTTCATCCATCCAATCCAAACACATTATACTCAATCCCAATCTATACCATATCTCTTATCCTTCCTCTACCTTCGACAAGGGAAATCCATTTTATTCCGCATCCATATCTCCATATTATCCCTCTTCCACCTACTCCTCTAATTGAATAAGTATACCTCCATCTCCCATCCCATCCATATCTCAAACCCCATCCTTTCACAACACATTCATTACCTCTACTCCCCATCCAAATCCTTTACTCCATAGTCCTCCAATCATTAATCCTAATTCCCTAACCCATTATCCTAATCCTCCATCCAATCCCAATCCTAATCCTCCATCCAATCCCAATCCTCCATCCAATCCCAATCCTCCATCTAATCCTAATACCCCATCCAATCCCAATTCTCCATCTAATCCCAACTCTCCATCTAATCCCAATCCTCCAAAATCCATATTATCCACGTCCTCCAAATCCATCATCCATAATCTTATCCAAGACATGCTAGCAAAGCAGACAAAATCCTCACCTCAAAACAAAGTGGCCAAGTCTCCTCAAGTCCTCCATCCACCCCAATCACCTCCACCTCAAAACAAATCCCAATCCCCCACACTTCATGATGCCCCCATTTCCCCATCTACTCACATCAAACATTCCATACCTTCCTCCATCACACAATCCTCACCACTCCCAACATGCCAAAAGATTGTTCCAAAGCATGCTAGCATAGAAATCTCTCTATCTCATGATACATCTCCCTCCACTCCATCTAGCGATCCCATCCCCTCCACTTCCTCTCATGGTCATATGATTCCTCTATCATGGCATGATCCTCTTCCATCTCATGATCCAGTCACCCCTCCGACTCCACCTCATGATAACCTCTCTACTCAAGATCAAAGTATCCCTTCATCTCCATGGCATGATCCCAATCCATCTAAAGATCCTAATCTTCCTTCCACATCTCATCCCCCTCAAAATGGACTCACATCTTGTTTCCAAAATAATAAGGGTCCTAAAGATAATGCTCAAGATGTTTATACATCCTTTATTCCTCCTAAATCCAAATTTGCCTCATACAAATCAAAGTCCCGTTATCCCTCATCTTTCGCATCCATTTTGGGACCCTATGTTCCAAAGTTAAACCCTTCATTCTTTCCATCCATTTTGGGCCCCTATGTTCCGATGCTCAATCCTCCATCCCTTCCATCCATATTGGGTCCTTGCATCCCTCCATCCATCACTCCATCACCTCAAATAATCTCTAAGTAAGATCAACAAAGGCACACATCCTTGGATGCCTCCCAACACTCTCTTTCCACCAACCCATCCATTAAATCCATCAATCCTTCATCCTCATGCACCCATCCCATTGCTATTGGAAGCAATTTGGATGCCCAATCTAAAAATAATAAAGCTCAAAATCCACAAAAATCAAAGGATCAACATGTCCCCTCAAAACGACATGCTCAACAGAAAAATGTGATCCAAAAGAAAGAAAAATAAAAAAGGCCACAAAGGCCCCAAAAGAAAAAATCAAAAACTATGTGGATTCCCAAAGAAGCAATGCATCCCAAAGAAAAATCAAAATTGGCATCCAAACTTGTTAATCCAAAATCTCCATCCATTCATAAGTCCTCAAATCCTCCATCTAACACTCCCCCATCTTCAAAATCCATTTTGGGTCCTTATGTCCCAAAATCCACCATCCCAACTCCATCATCCCCTTCTTCTATTTTGGGTGCTCATTTCCCAAAATCCACACTCTATCCCCCATCTAATTCAAAACACTCTCCTCTACTACTCCACCACCCTTCAAGGTGTGTGCGAATGTTGATCTTCCACAAATTCTTCAAAACCCCAAACATTATCCACCATCCATTTTTCACAATCCCATTTCTTTAGTCCAATCCTTTCCAAATCCTTATCTTCCATCCCCTATCAATTTCATCTCCCCAATTATTGTTACCACCATCTATGAGAATACCTCCACTTCAAAGAAATACTAAGGGATACCATCTATGGAACTAGATGCTTGAGTCCTCCCTTCCTCTTTCACACATCCACTATCTTCCATATCCACTCATCCTCATCCTTATCCATCCAAACTATTCGAAAAATTAAAACAAAATAAAAAAAATCGAGAAATTTTTTTTAAAAATAAAAGAAATAAAGAAAAATACAAATTTTTTTTTAAAAAAGTCAGAAAAAAGTAAAGAAAAATCATTTCATCCAATGATGAAAACCACTTCTTGTGGCGCCTTGGGTAAGTATCGTGATGAAAACTTGGCAAACAAGCGTCATGTGTAATCCCCTCATCCCCTTGCACTCTACACTTGGGGGCAAGCTTCATCCACACAATCCTCCCATCCACCTACATCATATCTAAGTCCATTCTCCTTTCATATCTTTGATCTTGACTATCCTACCCATATCCTACATCTCATATCCCTCATCCTATCAAAAAAAATCCTCCATTAAATCTATCATCTTGATCATATAAGATGCAAAACAATGTATATGCATGCATGCTTTGGAGCATTCAAGCCTTAATCCTCTACCATCCATATCCATTACAAATTATCCTTCCACCTCATACATATTTACCCACCATCCTTGCATCCTTAATTACACTACCTCTACTGTGGGGTATTGCACTCCTTTGCAGCATAGTCTTTGGGTCTCCATCACCCTACCATCCATCCTTTATTCCTCCATTTCTTATCCATATCCACACACTTATTCCCCCCATCTTCTATCCAAACAAATCCCTCATCCATCTATCCTCTTACCAATCCTTGGTTCTCCCTTGTCATTGGTTCCATTCAATCAAATCCTATCAATCAATCCACCCCATCCAATCCAATTTATAGTCCAATCCTATCTTATCCAATCATATTCTCCATCTGTTCCAATTGAATCATTAATCCCATCCCCAATCCAATCCTATTCAATCATCCATCCCCATTTTTCATCCTATCTAATCATTTATCCTTCTTCCAATCCCATCCAATCCATCAAACTGAGCTTTACCCATCTACCCGAGCTCGCATTGACTTGTGCCTAATCCAAGCACCCATCCATAATTTGCTAATCAAATCCAAGTGGCAATCCTCTCATCTGTAGATCTTGCACATCCAACTTGGCTTTTGTCATCCATCAATCAATCCATCACCTGCCCATCAGGATGTCTCCTTCCTTAGTCCGGAAGCTTATCCAAATCAATATCCTACTCTTGGCAAGAGATATCAGTTGGTCATGTGCATGTTGTTTGCATGCTTAAGCTTTTCTCTTTGTTTTTCATCTTGTGTCCTAGGACTATACTTGTTCAGGACTACCTCGATCATCCTATATCTTGGTATGTCTTGGCTGGTGTATAATGGGGCATGGTTTTCAAACCATGGTGTGTTTGAAGGTCTTCCTTGTATGAACCAACAACCCTGCATTAGTGTTTATCAACACTTGCATGATTGTGTGCAAGGCATTCTTGTTTAACTGAGCGTCAGTCCATGCCTCGGATCTTCATATCATCTTGGTTCTTATAATCAGTGGTGTTGACTATCTAGGGCAATATCAAATCTAGGTTTGTTCTCTATACTTGCTCAACAAGAAATCCAATCTATTTATCCTTTCTTTGTCTCACTTCATTCACAACACTCCAACTCATCCTACTTCCCTATTTCATTATCTTCATCACTTATTCTTCTAATTACTTTTTGAGAGCACACCTGTGTTCTTCAAATCCACATGTCTTCTTGAGGGGGCATACCACTACTTTCTCATCATCCTTACTCCTAATCATTCTTCCTCATCTCATAATTGGGGCATCGTGCTACTAGTCCTTATCCTTTTCTTCATATCATAACTGGGGCATCATGCTACTAGTCTTTATCCTTTTCTTCCACTATGTTTTATTCTTCTTTGATATAACATCATTTCACAACGCTATATCAAAGAGGGGCAAAATGTAGACACCTAAAATTAAATATTTAGTTAATTTAAGCCTATCAACATAATTAATTGACTTAATTATGTTATCCTTATTCCTCTCGGAATCAATTAAATATAATTTAATTAATCCTATCACTATTGTCTAATAATTAATTTATCAAATAAATTAATTATTCCCCTATTCTTCTAAATTCCCCTCCAATAATAATTTCTTCTAAACCCACTCAATTAATTAATTCTAATTAATTAACCTAGTCATGTGATTCCTACAAATCACTTTTCCTAATCCCACTTAGCCTAATTAATGCTTTCTAGAATCTCTCACAATCATGCTTATCATTATCCGTCAATTTTTAATTCCCACTCCTATCACATCAACATTGAGTCTCTCAAAGAAATTCAAATTTCTTTGAATCCCTCAATGCATTCTTATTTTGGAATTTTTAATTTCTCATATTTGAAATTCAAATTTCTCCCCCCGTTTTTCAAAGGAATTTTATATTCCTGTTTATATTCCCAAGGAACCCTTGATCCATGCCTTCTATCTAAAATCAATCTCAACCTTTCATAATCAAATCAATCTTGGCCCTCCATTGACCTCATCCAATCTATAAATTGGAGCCTATTCTCCTCAAAAATCATCCACTTCTCATGCATTATCATGCTACTCTTTTGTACTCTTCTTTCTCAAATATTTCAATTCAAATCCATCCAATAATCCTATCAAATCCAATCTATCTTGTTGACCTCTTGGAGAGCATTCCACATCTAAATAAATCAAAGGAGCACATCAAGTGGAGCATCATCCAGGGGCGTCTTCACTTCATCAAGGTCAGTCCGAAGGAGAAGGTAAAATAGCAAAGGTATAAGATGATCTTTTGATGTTTTATGGATTTCATGCTTATTTCATTATCATTTTGATCATTTGACCTTCTAATCTGTTTTCCCATCTTCAGCAATCTCAATAAATATCCCTTCATCCCACTGTTCCAATGGTAGTCCCCAAGTTTTTATTTCTAAAACATCCATCTTTTGACAATTACAATGGAGTGATAACAATATAATATCCCAACAAGTGAGCTCTTGAGCAAAGAACTAGAGATTTTAATGAAAGATTTTGTTGTGACAATTTAGTAGACTGGCCCCTTTCCCATAACGAAGGAAGGAAATAAAATAGCATTACGAAAGACCTTAGAAGAGACAATGAAAATCACTTCAACCATAGAAAAACTAAGGGAATCCTCCACCTTGGCCAAAGCATTAGTGAACAACATGTAGTACGAACAAAAAGTGCCAAATAATTATCCTTCTTAAGGAAATAGCCCTCAACATCACCTTGGTATCAAAAACTATGTGTTCCCACCCCACATAAATGAGATGCTCTACAATACCTTCTCTTAATTTGAGGTAGGAGATTTTTTAATCATTAAGGAATATATTTTTCTTTCATTTTTTTAGTATGTGTGTAGATATGACAATTCCTTAACAAATTCATGCATTTTCTGTTTAAATCCCTACTATCCAACAACTTCTTAATATAAAGATTTTATTTTTTTCACGCTTATCATCAATTTATCTTTTTAAGAAAATCATGTTCCTTTTACCAAGGACTTATGTCCTCCACCTTTCCCAACTGGAAAAATGCAGTTTTTGATGTCATGGACAAGTTTCGAGGTCTCCATTCAGGCTGGTTAGACCATTCACATATTTTAGTTATCCTTGGACCTTGCACCCTTAAAATTGTTTAACTAATATTTATATTTTATAAATTAACCAAAAAAGAACCGTGTTACATGAACATCCATCAAGGTCATCATATCGCTTCCTCCAAAAGGAAGAAAAGAAACACTAATTTTAGCAAAGATAAAAGGGAAAATTAAAACAAAACAATATGCATATTATCACCAAACACACTTATCATTTGATCAAGAGTCTAAGTTACTTCTCACTTCACTAAAAGTATGTTTGGGACACAATAAATGTAACATGACACATGACAGCTAATGAATGATATTTAATAAAATGATTATTAGTAAAAAATTGTGTCTTGTGTGCATTTAAACTTTTATAGATTTGATAACAATAATATTGTTCTTGAGAATTGAAACAAAAAACCTTTTGAATATAAAATGTTAGAACCATTTATTTAATAACAAGAAATTTGAGATGATTAAAAAAATCCAGTTTTGTATGGGGGTTTTCCAATTTTAAAACATAACTATAATATCTTAAAGGGAACCAAAATAAATCCATTTTAATCTTATGAAAGAATTAATGCAATTATAAATAAGTCTATACAAATTTTAGTAGAGTGGTGATTTATTGTAGCACATCAAATACATTGGGACAATTTTCTTTTGAAAAAAAAATTAACCTCTAAAGTACATGAAATGTACGGATATCAATAAAGTATTACAATAAATTTTATAGTTCCAACGCTCTCAAGAGGACATATAGATGATCTTCAACTCTAATTTTTTGAGTCAATACAAAAAACTAAGATTTCTCAAAAATTATCAAGTGGTGTTACAAAATAATGACCATAAAATTGGGGATTGACTAAATACATTTAAAAGGGAAAACAATTCTTTAGGCCTATTACCTTTGAATCTCCCTAACAAGTTGATTACTTGTGCTACAATATTTTATAGTATTTTATATACTTTTAAATGTGTAGAACATGAAAAATTTGCAACACATTCCTAACAATCTCCTAGTTGTTGCATATTATATATAAGCGAGAATTTAACAAGCTATATTTAATAGCCAAGTGCAAAATGTGTATAATCTAGATCTACTAGACCATTTTTAACTCTCCATGATAAGTAATAAGATAATTAATAATTAAGAATATACTTGTTGAATTGTTTAACTTCTCAACCAAAATCTTTTTGTCCTCCACCATTTTTCAAATAAAATGTCACTACATATAAATGCACTTTGTCTCTCTGAAATGTAGGGTTTTCAACCAAACTGATTACAACCACTCTCACAATTAGTTGTCTCTATAGTATGTATCAACCTAAACTCTAACTAATATACCTAAATCCATGCCAACACTATCTAATTATGGGTATCTTTCATGTACTAAACTTTGGTAGGTGAAAGAGAAAGATTACTTTTACTCTTTCTCATCCAACTAGCAACATCACCAAATAAATTAAAAACGTAATTGTTAGTCAATCTCTTACTATAAATGTCATAATTCCAATCCATTTCAATAAGACCATGTGTGTTCAATAGCTCATTCAAATTAAGCTATACATAGTAGCAACTATTCTAACGTTCTATGAAGCTACAAAATAAACAATATTATTGTAGATTAATATTTTCTCTCCAAATTGTGCCTAAACATACTCAAAATTCCCACTAATTGTATAATATCTAGTGTTATAAAATCTATCACATACATAAGAATTATAGAAATACTAGCATATAAAACATGTCTTTTGAACTCTATCTTAGGATATTGTTTGATAAATTAATTGGCATCATAGATATGAATAGGAATGCTCCCTAAATAACAATCTTGCATCCCTAAATAATGCAACATAGAGTTAACATACTTCTTTTGGCTCAACAAAAGTTTTATATTAAACCCATCTGCTTTGATCTCCATGCCCATGATAAATTTGAATATTTCATTTTAAAGTATGATGAAGTTCAATGATATTCATGCACCTTAATCTTAATTATCAACAAAATGGTACCAAAAAAGAGAAAAGTGTTAAAATGACTATCTTATTTCCTAAAATAGACATAGTAATCAAATTTTCCCTAATTAAATCTAACTTCAAATTAAGTTTTAGATTTGTATTTCATATTTTGGATGACTACTACAAGCCATATAAAAAGTTCCTTAACCTATGAATAGCCTATTCCATTTCTTTTTTGTGGAGGTCCAAACCTCCAAGTGCGATAGCCTAGCAAGGGCACAAAGTCTGCAAGCATACTAGCCCAGTGAGGGCCTTCACAAAGAAATTTTTTCCACTCAATATGGGGGAATGTACCTGTATGCTGAAAACTCTTCTTCTAAGAGCCAAGGACTACAAGGTATCCATTCCACCAAATTTGCATAAAGCATGATCTCTATCTCATCCCTTATGATATTGAAGCCTTGCACTCAAAAAGACTTCATCCTTGGTAGGATCATTTGCAGCCATTTAGCTTCACCAGTAGACCAAGGGCCCTCCCTTTTCGTTTACTATAGAATATTAAGACTTTAATGTTAATTTCTTCCTTATATTCAAGTGGTGTTTACATAACCATCACCAACCTACCTCCATCTATCTTTACATCTTGGTGGTGGAAAAAAAACATAATTTTTTTTCCAAGGCAACATCTAATTTATAGCTCATCCAAAGCCTATAATTTTTTTTCCAAGGCGACATCTAATTTATAGCTCATCCAAAGCCTCATAATTCCAATTATGTGGCAACTTGTGAACCTTATTTCTATCTCCACATCTCTTTTGCTATTATAATATTCATATGTTGTAGGCGTGATGATATAAAGGGATAAAACCAACATAAATTTATGGTTAAATTATAGGAAGTGCCTTTAAACTATATTGTGGAGCTATGGAAAGAAAAAAATAAAAAGGTAAGTACAACAACACTACTCGGCACAAAACTCTATTTGGAACAATATATTAAGTCTGCAAAGGACTTAAAGGATGTGAGGAATGTTTCATATGCAGGTGTTGTTGGAAGTCTCAAGTATATAATAATTTGTAGAAGACCATACATTTCCCAAGTAGAGGGAGTTCTAAGTATGTTTATGGCAAAGCCAAGCACCAACCATTGGACACAAGTGAAAAATGTATTTAGGTACTTGAATGGAACTTTGAATTTTTGTGTTGATTCATCATGGTACCAATAATGTAGGGCAAGTGACAATTGCATACATTTATTTGTAGATTCTAACTAACATAGAGATTTGATAACCAAGGGTCAACCAATGGTAACTTTTATTCTATTTGGAGGATAGATTAATTTGATGAGAAAGTAGTGGAAGATAGTTGTGCTATCCATAATTGAAGAATAAAGTATGTCCACAATACAAGATTGTAAATAAGTAATGTTGTTAGAGAGGTTGAGTGACACTGTTATTTTAAGATCCTTATAATGGTGAAATGTGATTCATGAAGTGTAATTATTTAGAAATAAATATTGTTTAGCATGCTTGACCCAAGTACATTCATGTACAATATTATTATTTTTTAAATATGGGAGACTAGAAAATTTTAAATATATAAATTTTACATTTCAATAAACATAGTTGATTATTTGACTATTCTCACTAAGAATTGCTAAGTTCATATGGTTTAAGGATAAGATACGCTTTTCATATTCATAAACATGAAGTTAGTTTTTTTATTTGTACATAACAAGTTTTGCTATAGTAAATAATAATTAGACTTGTCTAGTGTTCACCTAAAAAGAGTTCATATAGGATTAGTTTGCATACAAAATGTAATGTGGTGATATATAGCGAGTATTAGATGTTGTAGGATACATGTTAGTTACCATGTGGTGATTTTGTGCTATAGTGTTACATGTTTTAAATTTGGTGATATTGTTGCAATGATTGCAAATCATTTGGACAACTCAAAAACTCATAGAGAAAACATTGTTTTTTTTAAGTACTAATAGTGATGTAGGAACACTTGTGATTTTCAGTTCATGTGTACTACAATCCAAGAGTAGTATAAAATTCTAGAAATTGACAAAAAATGTTACTAATCATGTTGAATGTGATGTTTACATGGCTACCACAAGTGTTGATTTAACAGTGGTGTCTATGCAAATAAAACATGAGCATACGAATTATATTGTATGAATAAATATTTGATTATAGTGTGTAGAAGTAACTAAGGCGACTATCCATGCATGGACACATTATACGTGATGATATGTGTGGTTTGTTAATAGCATAATATTGTAAAATTATAGTTGTATAATTCTTGATATTCTTTAGGTTGGAAAGTTAGGTATATCTAGAAAAAATTAAACTATTAATTAATATATAAATAAAATAAAGAATTATAAATTGAAATAAATTTTTTTTTTCAAATGCATATATGTAACATTTACAAACAAAAGTTAAAAACTCGATTCTTTAATTAATTTTAAAATTTAATTTCATGTGGCTCTATAGTTTTTTTGGATGTTTCAAAAAAGTATCCAAAAAGTAAATCTAGATGATTGTTTATATAAGTGTCACATCCTCATAGACTCAGAAATTTATATCGTAGATACACATATTCATTTTGTCTTAAAAAAAATTTCTCTCATGATTGAGTTTCTACCACATGACATTATTATTTTGTATTCATATTTGTGATATTGACAAGAAATATTCTTAGGGGATACAACCTAGTAGTTGAGCACCATAGAACATGTTTTCAATTGAGGTATCCAAAAAGGCCACCCCAAAAAGTTAGATTGGTAGTTGTGCACTAACTTGTGTTTTAAAAGTGGATTGATGCAACATCACATGATTCATTGCATTTTAGATCTAAACAATACATTTCAATCAAATTTGGGTACCTCATCATCAACACTAATAACTTTGAAGTCATTGTTGTTTCTACACATTATAACAAAATGTTGTTATGACAACAATTAAAACATTCTCAGCTATTAATAATTTCTCTAATATCTGAATTGTACTTATTCTATATTCACATTGGTGATAGCATAAAAGACCCCTCTCTATGGTGGACTCTAAAGATAGTGATAAGACATTAAGAGACCCCTAAAGAGTGTTAGTAGTACTACGTCTACTCTCCATGATTTACAGATAACTACTGTATGCTCTATTTTAAAGCATAAGATAACTAAAGAGAAGTGCAAGTTAATCTTTGTACACCTCATTTCTTTTGTAATTTCTTTGTCCATGTGGTGGTTACCTTTGTATAAATCATGCTTTTGCAAATGGTAATGATACAATTTTATTTTCTTCTTTTATGCTATAATTTTTCCCATGTTTTCTACAAGTTTTTTTTTTCTATCTGCAAGATCCATACTATGCAGGTTTAGCTATATTTTTGCATGGTATCAGAGCACACGAGAGCTAGGAAGAAAAAGCATAAACAAACTTTCATTTGCAGGTATTGAATATTAGAATTATTAGAAAGAATGAAATTTCCATTTTCTTTGGGGGTGACTCTTAATATCTTTTGTCTAATCATGAACTGAGTCTATAGGGGGGTTAATCATGTCTCTTGATAATTATTTTCATCTTCTATTGTCAAGTTAGTTGTAGAGAACAATTTGTCCTAGAAACAAAGAATTAATAATCATTGCCTTGAACAGGATCTACTACCCTATCTCCTTGGACTCGTTCCTGAGCCAAGTGACTATGAACAAAAGAATACATAGTTTAATAGTAATGGCATGGCTTATGGACTAATATGTATCACTGTCTATGAGGATATTCTACATCACTTAGAGAACACTGAGTGTCCTTTCATTGCTTGGACCATCATCCAACAATTGTATGGAGACACTAGATCCTTATCTGAAAGTGATGTTTCCTTGAATGACCAAGAAACATCTTGTTTACACATCCTTTTGGGATGATAAATTTATTGAACCCATCTATACTTGTTGCTTCTTTAAA
Source organism: Cryptomeria japonica (assembly GCF_030272615.1). Taxonomy (NCBI): domain Eukaryota; kingdom Viridiplantae; phylum Streptophyta; class Pinopsida; order Cupressales; family Cupressaceae; genus Cryptomeria; species Cryptomeria japonica. The sequence goes on from NW_026729164.1 coordinate 128,134, forward strand.
GTTCAGAGTTGATTCATAGAAAGCTTCCAATGATTCTTTGTAGTAGGATCATTTATGTATTTTAGATTCAGTTCTTTAGGACCAATTTCTAGCGGACATCTTTTGCTTGTTTATATTGTCCCTCCTTTCAAATCTAGATGAAACTATTGGTTGCATGCATCTTCTCTTTGATGAGGATGATTCTTCTTCAGTTGTTGTGAGAGAACATTCTAATCCTCTTCTGCATTCTATATGTGATCATTCCTTATAGTTCGATATGAGCGTAGATATTTTGTCACAACATTTTGAGGAGATCTCTTTGCCTTCAGAGGAGATACTCGGGTCTTTCACTTGTGTTCTACATTAGTTTCTAGGAGATTCTAGATTGTCATCTTCAGCATTGTGGCTTAAAATGCCTAATTTAATTATGACAACTTTGAACATCGAGATGGAGACTACTGAGTAGACTTCATTAAGGACATCATTTCTTTTGAGGTTTCTTCCTACATATTTCTTTCAGAAATGGAAAGATATATTGCATACACGTTTGATTTTGTTTCTTCCTAAGGGACAGATCAGAACCAAGTCCAGGTTCAAGTCGCGTAGCCCACAAACTTTCACCGCCCAAAGCCTCATGAACCCACTCTACACGATATACATTAATCCGTCTTATACGATTCACCGAACCCTTCTGTTCACATCAATGCCTCCTCGCAACCATGCCTAATGTGAATCAACCCCTCCCTACTAGGACCCTGTAAACAAGGATAAGACATAAGAACCATTTGGAAACAGTATGCATGATATGCCACTGAACAATTTGTGAGAACCAAGTCCAGGTCCAAGTCGTGCAGCCCATCACAAAAATCGTGATGAACCCAATCCACACGGCATACATAAATCCGTCTAATACCATTCACACGAACCCTTTTGCTCACATGCTCAATGTGAATCCACTCCTCCCTACTACACTTCACCTCAATCCGTCTAATACGACTGACTCAGATGCAACAACATTAGGACTGACCGTTCATCGGTACAGGGAGTATTTCCACCTGCTGAACCCTATAGCTGTTTGACTCATGTATGAATCTATCTTCTTTTTGGTTTGAAGGAGTTTTAATTAACACGTGTAAAATTATTGGCTATTTGACGTTCATTTAAGTGAAATTGTAGTATTGTTGAAAGAAAAAATGACTGAAGAGTTAATGTAGATGTTAATGAAGTGTTAATGTATATGTTAATCAATTATTCAATATTTAAATGATTATTTGAAATTGACTGTTTGGTTCAAATAAAATAAATTTGTGGTATTGTTGTTTCAGTTGTCAAAATCAATTGTAAACAAATACCTTAAGAAAATAAGGTTTATAAGGAATTAGATGTAAATGAAGTGTTAAATATGTTAATTGATTAATTGACTGGTTGAATTAGATTCAAATAAAACGGTAGTATTGTTACATCAATGGTCAAATCAGCTGTATCTAATTATGCTTACAAACTAAGCTTTATTTTTAAAAATTATTGAACCAATTGTCTTCTAACAAATTTATTTTATTATAAATGTATGATAAAAAAATATGGGTGAAAGTGTTAATACATGATACTGAAAAAAGTTAAGATGAAGATGAATTACAAATTTGTCAATTGACTAATAGACTCTTTGACTTTGACTTTAACTTTGACTTTGACATTGACATCGATATTTAATTTAAACCAAATAAAACTATAATGCTTTCTTATTATTTCTTAGTTATGCAAGTTTGGTAAAAAGAAGGAAGTATTATGCTTTCTCAAACTAAATATGCTCTTGATGTATTGAAACAATTTAATATGAGTAACTGTAAACCATCCAATACACCATGTGAATGAAGTGGGATTAAAATTGAGTGCCAATTCTACTCAAAAGAAGGTGGATGGAAAATTGTATAGACAACTTGTTGGTAATCTCTTGTATCTTACTATAACTAGACGAGATATTGCATATGCAGTTGGGGTTGTATCCAGGTACATAGCAGACCCACATATTGAATAGTGAAAAGCAACTAAAAGAATATTGAAGTACATCAAAGGTACCTACAAGCTTGGCATTGAATACAAATATGGAGGAGATTCTACTTTAGTTGGTTATATAGATTATGATTATGTAGGTGATATTGATGATAGAAAATCTACTTCGAGATACATCTTTCATCTTGGATTAGGACTAATTTCTGGAAGCAAAAAAAGCAATCAACAGTGTCACTATCATCTACAAAAGACGAATATATTGGTTCATCAAAAGCATCTCAAGAAGCTTAATGGCTAAGGAGACCACTTGAAGAGACACATCATCCGCAAGATCTTCCAACTGTTATATTTTTGTGATAATCAAAGCACTATAAAGCTAGCAAAAAATCCTGTCTACCATGCCAAATCCAAGCACATAGAAGTTCATCATCATTTTATTCGTGACTTAATTGAAAATGAAGTAGTGCAGATACAATTTTGTGGAACTGAAGATCAACTTGCAGATATATTTACAAAAACACTACCTATAACAAAGTTCGTCCAAATTGGAAACTTGCTTCATCTTTAAGAAGTTGCTATGTGAAATATTTGTATTTATCCTCTCCCGATAAACATTATGGGGGGTGTTAGAGATAATGTTTATCTTCTAGAAAGTGACAATATTTATCTTTGTTAAAGTGATAATATTTATCCAAATAAGTGATAATGTAAATTTTGGAAAGTGTTGGAAATTACATTATAATATAAGAACTATAAGAACTTTCCCGCATATGGAACTGACAATGCTGTGTTAAAATTGTCCAGTTAAGTGGATAAGAAAAGATTAGATTTGATGAGGTTGAATAAGCAGTTATCATTTTGAGTTATAGGCAAGTTCTTTCAGGGTGCACTTAACCATTTTACAGCGTAGAAATGCTGGTTCTGGAGGCAGAGATGAACAAATAGAGAAGGGCAAAAATAGAGACAGAAAATACTGGAAGAAATCTAAAGTTAATCTGCTCTGAAAACAAGAGACAAAAACATTCAAATAACCAGTCCTTCTCTTCATTCATTCAAATATCAAACCATACAAATAAGACAGAGCTTGAGCTCTTCAAATAGTTTCTTAGACATAAAAAATGGAAACCCCTGTTCTGATTCTGCTCTCTGTTCTCCCTGTTCTGCCCTGTTTTTCTTACCCGTGCGATGCCCTTTTTCACATATATCTCTGTCTTAAAAATAAAATTATGAACTTAGCCTTTTTGTCATAAGCCAAAAATAAATTCCATCGTATGGGGGGAAAACAAAAACTAATTAATTATATTTAATGCTGACTTAGCAGCTACCGTGCAGAGAAAGATATGATCAGGATATGCCATCAAACCAAATTCAAAAACTGTCCTAAAATGGAGGCGAGAAGAGAGAGGAGTAGTTGAGCTTGCAGGAGGAGTATACGGATGCATTAAAGTTCCCTGCAATTGGGATTAAATTCTAACACTCCCCCTTAATCACAATTGCTACCATCTATGATGCCCAATCGATCTCTTTGATAGACAAAACTTTCTTTTCCCAATGCCTTGGTGAAGATATCTGCACATTGATCTTGAGACCTGCAAAATTCCAAAAAGATTTCTCCATTGCTGATTAGTTCTCTAATGAAATGATATCTAGTGTCAATATGTTTTCTTCTCTTGTGGAATACTGGATTCTTTGACAATGCTATGGCTGAATTGTTGTCACAGTAGATCTTTGTTGCCTCCTCTTGTTCTTGTTTGAGATCTTTCAAAACTCTTCTCATCCAAACTGCTTGACATGATGCACTTGTGGCTGCTACATACTTTGCTTCAGCTGATGAAAGAGTGACAATTGGTTGTTTCTTGAAGACCATGAAACTACACCTGTTCCAAAATGAAAGACATAGCCGGAAGTGCTCTTCCTATCATCAATGCTTCCAGCACTATCACTATCCGTGTATCCTATGAGTTTGAACTCTTTTGAACTTGAATATTGGATCCCATAATTCTTGGTTCCACTCACATATCTCAAAATTCTTTTACCAGCTTGCCAATGTGAAACTTTTGGAGACTCCATGAACCTTGAAATCAAACTTACACCATACATAATGTCTGGCCTTGTTGCTATTAAATACGTGAGGCTTCCAACAAGTTTTTTATACAAAGTTGGATTTACCTCAGTTCCTTTGTCATCTTTACTCAATTTCAAACCTGTCACAATTGGTGTTGGGGCTGATTTGCAATTCATCATATTAAACCTCTTCAAAATGTCATTTGCATATTTTGTTTGAGAGATGAATATACCATTTTCATTTTCATTCACCTCAATGCCAAGAAAATACTTCATTAAACCCAAATCAATCATCTCAAATTCTTTCTTCATATCTGATTTGAACTTGTCAATTGATAGATCACCCGTGAATACTAAGTCATCAACATATAAGCAAACAATTATGATCTCACCTTGCTCATTCATTTTGGTGTATAAAGTAGGCTCACTGCTGCACCTATTGAATCCATTTTGTAAAAGATAAGAGTCAATTCTGCTATACCATGCCCTTGGGGCTTGTTTGAGTCCATAAAGAGCCTTCTTGAGCTTGTAAACCTTGTTTTCATGACCCAAAGTCTCATAACCAGGTGGCTGTTCCACATAGACTTCTTCTTCTAAAATGCCATTCAAGAAAGCTGATTTCACATCCATTTGATATACTGCCCATTTGTTTTGAGCTGCTATGGCCAATATTGTTCTTACGGTGTCCATACGAGCAACCGGTGCAAATGTCTCATTGTAGTCTATTCCGGGTTGTTGAGAGTAACCCTTTGCTACTAACCTTGCCTTATGTTTTTGGACATCACCATTTGCATTCAATTTGGTTTTGTAAACCCATTTCACTCCAATCACCTCTTTTCCTTGTGGAAGATTCACCAACTCCCATGTTTGATTCTTTTCAATAGAATCTATTTCTTTATCCATTGCAAGCATCCATTTTTCTTCTTTAATTGCTTCTTCAAAATGAATTGGATCATCTACATGTGAATATAAAGCAAAAAGAGAAGTCTGTCCTTCATTGTTTCCACTTTCATTTTGCTCATAAATCTCTCTTAAACTTCTGATTTTTTGTCTTCTTAAGCTTGCCAATGTAGGATTTGACATGTCACTTGATGTAGACCCTGTGGAATGTGGACTTGTTATCCCTGCACTAAAAATCCCTGTTGTTGATGGTGTTTGCTGCCTATTTGCTTGAGTGTTTGTTTGCATACGTGACGCTATTCTTACACTTGATGATGGTGTTGCTTGACTACCTTGTTGTCCTTGAATGGGTGTAGGAGGACTGACATTTGGAAGACTGCCTGCTGCTATATCATCTTCATTTTCTTCTTGTGGTAAAGTGGCTACAATATTAATGGTTTTATCCATGGTTCCATCCCATGCTTCATCTTCTACAAATTGAACATCCCTGCTGATTATTACCTTCTTGCTGATTGGATTATATAGCTTGTATGCCTTGGATTCATTACTATATCCCACAAATATGCATTTTTCTCCTTTGTTGTCTAATTTTCTTCTCAATTGATTAGGTACATGTGCATATGCAACACATCCAAAAACTCTCATGTGAGCAACATTATGTTTTCTTCCACTCCAAGCTTCTTCTGGAATCATATTCTTCACACTTTTTGTTGGACATCTATTCATTATATAGGCTGCACATGATATAGCTTCAGCCCAATACTCATTTGGCAAATGTTTGGCCTTCAACATGCTTCTAGCCATTTCCATGATTGTCCTATTTTTCCTTTCAGCTACCCCATTTTGTTGAGGTGTGTAGCTAGTGGTGAATTGCTTGTGGATTCCATGTTTCTTGCAAAATCTTAGAAGATCATTTGAGATGTATTCACCACCTCTATCCGTTCTCAATGCTTTGATGTAGTGACCACTTTGTTTTTCAACTAGAGCTTTGAATTGACAAAAATATTCAAACACTTCACTTTTATGCTTTAGAAAGTAAACCCATGTTTTCCTTGAGTAATCATCAATAAATGTTAAAAAGTGGAATCTACCACCTATTGAGGGTGTTTGCATTGGGCCACACAAATCTGAATGGATTATCTCTAAAGGTGCCTTAGCTCTCATTGACATACCTGCTGGAAATAATTCTCTATGCTGCTTTCCAAAGATGCACCCTTCACATACTCTTTCCGGTTTCTCAATTAAAGGCAATCCATTGACCATGCTTTTCCTATGAAGTAGATTTAAAGCTGCAAAATTTAAATGCCCAAATCTTAGATGCCAAAGCCAATTTTCATCTTTAATTTCTGCTTGAAAGATTACTTGAGTGACTGCTGTAGTTTTTTCTTCATCCTCTTGTGAGTTTGTTGAGGGGGGTCCTTGAGCAAATTCAATTTTTAAATCAGGTTTTATCCTTAATGGAAACATCCTATTGTTTGTCATTTGGACCTTTGCTATGAGCTGATTGCTTGGATATTTGTCTAAAATTATGCACTCTTTGTTTTTGAAAGAGACTCTATAACCCTTTTGGACAAGCTGCCCAATGCTCATTAGATTATGTTTTAAACCGGGAACAAAATAGACATCGGTTATATGTTTCTTCTCCCCCTTCTTGGTTAGAATGTTGATGTTCCCTTTTCCTTTGACTTCAACTTTATTATCATTGCCCAAAGTTACATCAGACTTTATGTTGTTATCCAAACTAGAAAACATTTCTAAATTCCCTGTCATATGATTGCTACAACCCGAATCTAAGAACCATACATCTTTTTCATTTGCTTGAGCAACATTGCATGCCAAAAACATAGTGCGCTGTTCTGATTTTTGGTTTTGATTTTCTTTTATGAAATTTGCATTTTGCTGCCTAGAGTCATATTGTTTCTTTCTACATTCATTCATATAATGCCCAAATTTCTTGCAATAGTGACATTGGACTTGAGATTTGTCATACCTTTGGATTTGAAGGTGATTTTGAGATGGATTTTGACATGAATATTGGCTGCTACCTCTTCCACTTGAGCTTGATGGGCTGCCTCCTCTTCCTCTATGAAAATTTCTTCCTCTACCTCTGAAATTTGATCTACCTCTGCCTCTACCATGGCTGATTAAAACTTGAGACTTGAATGCATGCTCCAACGAAGTGTTTTCTGTCCTACTCAGCCTATGTTCGTGAGAAATAAGAGATGCATGAAGCTCATCAACTGAAAACTATGAGAGATCTTTTGTCTCCTCTATGGTTACAGCAATTGATTCAAATTTTGTGGGCAAACTCCTTAAAATCTTTTCAACCACTCTTTGATCTTCAAATGTCTCTCCATGAGATCTGATTTGATTTACTAATCCAATGATTTGAGTGAAGAATGAATCTACTGATTCAGTGTCCTTCATATATATTGTTTCAAAGTCCCTTCTCAACATTTGTAGTTTGGTTGTCTTCACCTTTGTCATTCCTTGGTAGGCTGTTTGGAGAATATCCCATGCTTGTTTTGATTTTGATGCACCTTGAATCCTTGGAAAAATGATTTCATGAACTCCTTGAAAGATGAAGAAGAGAGCTTTTGAATCCTTCTTTCTATTTTCCTTCAATAAATCTTTATCTGCTTGAGACAATGCATTATATGCTGCTGTGTCTATTGGTTCTGGGTAGCCATTCTCAACAAGCTCCCATAAATCTTGAGCACTAAACAATGCCTTCATTGTGATTGCCCAGTAGTCATAGTTCTTGCCATTAATTGAGGAATTTGTGGGTTTGTCAAGCTTGTGCTTGCCATTGTTGGCTGTGAATACCCTTGATCAGAAAATAAACTTTGTTGAAGCTTTTTGTTGATGAAGCTCCTGCACTAATAACCTTCAGTTCTTCCTTAAAGCTTTCCTTGAGCAACCTTTGGCTCTGATCAACCTGCTCTGATACCACGTGCTGGTTCTGGAGGCAGAGATGAACAAACAGAGAAGGGCAAAAATAGAGACAGAAAATACTGGAAGAAATCTAAAGTTAATCTGCTCTGAAAACAAGAGACAAAAACATTAAAATAACCAGTCCTTCTCTTCATTCATTCAAATATCAAACCATACAAATAAGACAGAGCTTGAGCTCTTCAAATAGTTTCTTAGACATGAAAAATGGAAACCCCTGTTCTGATTCTGCTCTCTGTTCTCCCTGTTCTGCCCTGTTTTTCTTACCCGTGCGATGCTCTTTTTCACATATATCTCTGTCTTAAAAATAAAATTATGAACTTAGCCTTTTTGTCATAAGCCAAAAATAAATTCCATCGTATGGGGGGAAAACAAAAACTAATTAATTATATTTAATGCTGACTTAGCAGCTACCGTGCAAAGAAAGATATGATCGGGATATGCCATCAAACCAAATTCAAAAACTATCCTAAAACGGAGGCGAGAAGAGAGAGGAGTAGTTGAGCTTGCAGGAGGAGTATACAGATGCATTAAAGTTCCCTGCAATTGGGATTAAATTCTAACAAGAAATAGTTTTGTAGAGTTTGAGCTAAGGCTGCTGGATATAGTGTTTAATCTTGTCAACATTGGCATAACTTTCAGACTTATATTGGCTGCTAGAAGTTCTTTAAAGAAGGTGATAATTGTTTAGTTCAAACTGTTGATAAGGGCATTATATTTACAACATGCATTTTTTTTAGCTTAAGGATGTCATCAACCTGTATATATTAACTCTCCTCTGATATAATGTATTTTCTCCAGGATACTGCTTACTAAGGTGGTTGGATCTCTGAATCGATCTCCTTTTCAATAATTTTTATTTTTAATTTATATTTTTTTATTTTATTTTGTTCGGTGATAGATCTGAAGGGAATGACAATGTTCTTTCAGATCAGTATTTCTATATGGTGATTCATTTTCTCTTAGTCCAATGAAGATTAAGTAGAGTCTTCAGTTTGATTTTTAATTATATTCTTTATTTTAATTGATTAAATGAACAACTAATAGAGTTTGATATATGGCCAAGATTTATTTAATATTTTGTTTAAAGAAAATAAAATTGAAATTAATTTATTTCATTAAAAATTGATAATTAGAAAAAATGTCTAGTGAAATTGTATTAAATAAAATTTTGAAAGTATATTAATAAATAGTGAAAAATTTAGTGGCTAATATTTGTCAATTGACTAAGCTAATATTTTATAATTTATTGTAGAAATCTAAATTAATTCAACAATAATATATCATAATTATTAGTTACTTTAGAGTTATGTCAATAATCTTTAGTTGCCACTATTGATCTAAAATATGTAATTGCGCCAATGAAAATCAATCGAAAATATACAATTGCGTCAATGAAAATCAATCGTCTAAAAGCAATTTTTGGTACAATTTCTTCAATCTCATTTCTTTTAATTTGAATAACTTAATAAATACATTTATTATTAAGTGAATTTATAGATTTTTGGTATATTCTTTTAATGGCATGACAACATCCAAAGCAACTTGAAAGGGATTTGTAGGATGAAGAAAAATTTACAGCTTAAAAAGAGGTTTGAGTATTTGAAGGCATGAAGCACCTAGAAATATTGTAAATTTTTTAAATTTTGTCTCTTGTTGAAATCATTCATATAACTAATTGCTCCTGAGGAGTTTTCTTGTATGAATGTGTATATGATATTTGAGATAAAGATATGTTTCATATTTATTTTTTCATATATATGTTAATGTAGATTGGATGACATGTTAAGCCTATAATATTGAGTAGTTTGATAAGATCCCTCATTCTTGTCTGCATCAGGACTTCAACCGCGAACTTATAGAGAAATTCAAGGAATGAATCCTCCATTTTGACACATAGATTTTCATACAAACTATTAATCATGTTAACCTTTATACAATAATCAATTTCATGAAGAAATTGTATTATTCCCAAAAATTCCATGGCTAGGTGACTTAATATTTTATTGGACTAGTGATAATGACTTTCAAAATAATTAAGCAATTTTGGACTTAAATTTTTTTAGTGTGTGTAGTATGTTCTTACTTGTAAGTATTTATTTTCCTTTTTTGTTACTATATACGGTGAAAATGGATAACAACAATGATGAAAGACTAAATAGATTCAACCACAAAACCCTAGCTTAACAACAACAAAGATCCACCATAACATATGAAGATTACCTAAGACAATGCAAATCAAATGAAATCACAAATATTATACCATCAAATGTCCAATAGGGTTTGGATCTCCATTCTTCCTATCTCCATTGATCTTGCTTGATATATTTGCTCTCAGATTTTATGTGCACAAGAGCTCAACAAAGAACAGAATGTGGTTGCAAGTAGGATCGCATATCAAAAGCGTAGTGTAGTCAAGTGGTCAATTGATCAAGTAGTTAGTTAGGGTTTGATAATGAAGGAAGCATCTCCTTATATAGAAGACACCATAAGAAATGGAGGGATAAGATTGAAAGGTGTAAAAGGAGGTCGGCTATGATTAGAGGGTAGGTAAAGAAAATAATAAAATAATGTAAGGGGAGGTAGTGTATGAATTAAGAGATGAATGACATGTGTCATAGGTAGAAAAGGCTAATGGATTAATAAAGATTTATTTAATTAATAGAAGAAGTCAGATAATTAAATAAATAAAAGTATTTATTTAAATGAGAAATAAGGCTAGAAGAGGATAAATGAATTAATTAAATAAATAAATATTTATTTAATTAATAGAAGAATTAGGCTTAGATAATTAAATAAATAAAATATTTATTTAATTAGACATGACAATTTTCGGTGTCTACATTTTGCCCCTCTTTGAGACAATGCAGCTTGTCGCGTTGTTTCAAAGAAGATAAGATGAACTGATACAAAGTTGTCCCAAGATGGGAATGATATGCCCCCTCGGGAGATTGGATGAGAAATGTCTGAAAAGATCGCAGACAATCTCTCGATAAGAAAGAAAGGCTAGAATGGACTGACCGGATAAAGTGACAGAGTCACAAGATAACGAAGACTGACTCAGGAAACGAGGGCTAGGGCGAGGGCTAGGGTAGCCTCTAAGATAGACTATGAGGGGAATACATCCTCATTGTCATCCACAAACCTAAGAAATTAGAGTGCAGAGCGAGATAGAGAAGCAGCAGTCAGCAGCAATGGCATTGGTTCATAGATTCGATCGTGTTCACCGATTTCAAAGGCCAGCAGAGGCAGGAGAGCTGGTGAGTACCACAAAACCTCCTTGTACCTTGTTGTATTAATTGTTGTCATTAATGCATGTCAAGTAGAGAAATAAATGCGCTTTAGGATAATGTCAAAAAGTGTCAAAAACATCGAGGCACATCTGTGCTAGTGCCAGGCGCGTCTGGGTTGGCTAGGCGTGTCTGTGTTTGTGCCAAGCGCATCTATGCCGGCAAAGGCATCTGTGCAGGATGCGATCGCGTCTGCATTGTGTAGGCACGTCTATACAGAGCATAGACATGTCTATGTCTTTCAGGTGCGTCTGTGCAAAGTAGGCGCGTTTATGCAATATGCAAGCGTGTTTATGTCATGAAGGTGCATTTGTGTCTTCAAGGTCGAATCGACAGTTCTGTGATGAACATACGCTATGGATTGGATAAGTTGTTGAGAGGATACACTCAAGCAGATCCTCTAGGGAAGACTAGAATAGCAAATAGGGCTAGGATTGACAATTTTGTGATAGAACATATGTTGCCAATTAGGAAACTACTCAAGAGGATTCACTCAAGCAGAGACCCTAGGATAGGATAGGTTAAGGTAATTTGTGATGAACAGTGAGTACCAAGACATAGTACTTTGTGATGAACAGGGAGTACTAAAATATGAGCAGCACTTTGTGATGAACAGGGAGTGCAAATGTGAGAAACACTTTGTGATGAACAGGGAGTGCAAATGTGAGAAACACTTTGTGATGAACAGGGAGTGCAAAACATGTAGTACTTTGTGATGAACAGGGAGTACTATAATATGAGGAGCACTTTGTGATGAACAGGGAGTGCAAATGTGAGTAGCACTTTATGATGAACAGGGAGTGCAAAACATGTAGTACTTTGTGATGAACAGGGAGTACCACTAGGATAATCAGCAACACTTTGTGATGAACAGGGAGTGTTACTAGGATAGAGTACCATACGCACTTAGATAAAAAGTAGCATTTTGTGATGAACAGTGAATGCCACTATGACTGACATGATTGATTTGCATTTTTGTAGGAGTACTTGCCTATGCTGGAGTCACGGGAGAGATTCCCATCGACTCAGAAATTGCAAGCTGAGCTGACAGTTGTTGAGAGAGCTACTATTGATGCTATGGGCTTATGCCACATTTTGTATGTGCTTGAGTTTCGAGCGAACATGGGTTTGCTGACTGCATTAGCTGAGAGGTGGCACTCTAAGACTTGCACATTCCATTTTTCGATGGGTGAGATGATAGTCACCTTGGAGGACGTTTATAGGATTCTGTGGATACTGATCGATGGGGAGCTGATTCCTTATGATCGAGAGGGAGATAGGGAGGCCTTGAGATGAGTGTTTCAGGATCCAGGACTGGAGATGAGGGCTGGACACATGGCATGGGATACCATGACATAGATAGGACTAGCACTACTAGCAGTGCTAGGAGGAGTGATCAGTGGGTTCTTGTGTCCAGACAGAGTGACACGAGGATTGGCTATGGGTTGGGGGAGCACCTTGGAGACACTAGTTACACAGCACACCAGATATGCCTGGGGACCGTGTGTGCTGGCACACTTATATTATGAGCTGCATTAGTTTGTTTATCATGGATCCGTAGGATTGGGCTGCGGAGTCACATTCCTACAGGTATGGACCTATGAGCATCTGTCGGTTACCCGACCGATACACTTTAGGGGTAGGGGTCATGGACGCAATTTTGTACATCTGTATGATATGATTACCTCACAGCCATGGATTGGTAGGTTGGAGTACTGGCATCGAGTCTTGGATGAGATCGACACTATAATATGGAGGTTGTACCTTGGATGCGAGCAGTGGGAGGATGATGCAGTAGAGTTACCATACACCTTCCGAAGTAGATATCTGATTGGGCAGACACCCTATGTATTGGAGAGGCAGCTAGTAGATAGAGTGGGTAGATAGTTTGGCAGGATTCAGCGGATGCCACGGGGTTCTGGGATGTATGCTCGGATAGTCAGAGATCAGGCACTCTTTGGGCCATTATTTTTGTATGATCAAGCCATGACGTAGCTAGTAGAGATAGTTCCCTTGCCGTGGGATATGTGGCCGGATATTGAGGATGCAGGCATGGATGCAGAGTACACGATGTATTGGGCTGAGCATCCATTCCCACAACTAACAGACCCAGGGGAGGTGATAGATGGAGATGGTGGTGGGGATGGAGATGATGATGGAGATGGTGAGGGGAGAGGCTGACGGAGGAGGCAGGGTGTAGTTGGAGAGAGGAGGGTGGCTCTATAAAGAGAGGGTGGGGAGGAGAGACAGGCTCAGGTGGTGAGGGGTCACGGTGGGTTGCCACTACAGGTGCCAACAGCATAGGGTCCTAGACAAGTGCAGGGATAGGGGCAGCGGTAGGTACAGGTACAGGCACAGGCACCAGTACAGGGGGAGCCATAGGCAGAGCCATAGGTAGAGGCATAGGGGGCCGAGGAGGAGGAGGATGAGCTGCTTAAGCTGAGGGAGATCTTCTAGGGACAGGAAGATGAGATTCAAGACTTGGAGAGGGAGACAGCCAGGCTCAGGAGACGACTGAGGGAGATAGAGCATGAGCAAGATCAGGCTATCTAGTGCTATATTGAGGTTGAGATAGCACTGAGGGCTGGGAGGCAGGCGATAGAGAATACAAGGGCTGGATATTCCTATGTGCTATGGGAAGGGGAGGAGATAGGTTACTGGTGAGACCTATATTACGGGGCAGTGCCACCAGAGCAGCGGGCGAGGAGCTTCCACAGACCATCGCGGACAGTGACAGCTACAGGAGGGAGCAAGAGGAGACAGGCGTCCAACAGTGGGGTTATGGGTCCTCCACCACCACTAGATAGAGGGGACAGGAGAGATGATCCTGGGGTGGGTCCTTCTAGGGCTCAGACTCCGTCGAGGCCAAGTGGCTCCGAGGGAGGGAGTTCATCATAGCCGTAGAGGGCTCCCTATGTATCAGTATTTTGTACCATTTTTTATTTTGATGTAGACACCTTCGGGTGATTGTAGCCATATGATTTTGACATCATCCTATCATGACACTTTATATATATATATATGAGATGATTCATCTTTGCGGCAGCTATATGCATGTGTACCTATGTGATGAGATGTTTCATGATGTATGTGTTATGTGATGCTTATGATATGGATGCAAATATATACATGATGAAATGCAATATTTTTGTTCTTTAATGTTTTTAATATGTTATGCCAATGCAAATGTGAATGTAGGAAATGCAAATGAATATGATAATGCAAATGATAATACAAATGTGCTAACATGAGTTGTGTGCAGGATGTGATGCAATTGTGATATCTATATGTATGTATGAAATGCTTATATGTGGTAATGTAGGTGCAACTACATGAAATGCAAATGTTTTTGGCGTGTCATTATACTCAGTCATGTGATAATGGGCTACATGGACTCAAGAAGGATGATGGAAGTCAATCAAAAAAGGGGGATGGAAGATAGAAGATATGAAAGTGAAAGAGCTTCTTGTCCGTTATCATCATTGAGCTTTATTATGGCAAGTAGGTTATGACAATTGAGGCATATGTTCGACCCAGAAAGTCATTGTACCTGTTTGCATGGAGATAAGACAGTCATAAACAAGGAATGCCCCAGTTCATACTAGACTCACAGTGTCCTCATATCTTTGGACAAGTCATAGCATTACTAAGAGACAATCCACAGATAACAAAAGAAAAATAGGTGACGATACCCCATCCTCGCCTTTCTAGTCAAAGGCATCCTTGAGATAGAATCCCTAGTCAGAGACATCCCGAAAAAGCTAAAAGACATGTCACCAAAAGATAAAATGAAAAGAAAACCAAGACTCAACACCAACATCCACTGTGGTCCTCAAGTTCAGTGTCTCTTGTCACTTGTATAAGTCTTATTTGATTATGGTCACAATGTTTACTTTCACAAAAAGGATAGATAACACTAAACCATATGTTGTTTGAGTCTATTGAAAGATTTGATTTGTTGGAGCCCATTGTTACTATTGTGTCTCATCTGAAACTGACTGAATCCATGCAACTGATACTTTATTGTGGAGAAGATGAAAATTTATTGCAGACTGGCGATGCAGATGTTGCTTTATTGTGGGTTGTGCGCAGATAGACTAAAGAAAGATGGAAGAAACTGTACTCCTCGAAACATGCGATGCTCTTAGTTCCACACCCATTACTAGACATAGGATTTTCCTTAGCCATAGATAGGAGCTGATTTATTATCGATGGAAAAGGGTGAAAAGGAATGTTTATTATGGATGGCTAACTAATCTTAGGTAGATCAATGACAAGCTATGATGGGAATGGGTAAGTTTATTAATGGATGAATAGGTCGTGAGTGTGTGCAAAGTGAAAGATGAAATGGAATCCTAGAGGGAGGAGCAATGTCTCTACACATGGCATCGGTGACCCAGTTTTCATCATGGTACTTGCCCAGGGTGCCACCAAAGTGGTTTTCACCATTGGACGAAATTATTTCTCTTTACTTTTTTGATTTTTGATTTTTTTTTTTTTTTGTTGTCACGAGGCGCCTGTTTGCCAGGTTTTCACCAAGTAACAATTTTTTGTTTTATAATTTTTTTGTATTTTGAATTAGGATACTCCGAAGAGCTATGTGTAAAACTTGCGAAGGTGCATGCTATTGATAGGATCCTCCAAGGATTCACTCTCTATGGTTGAGAGCTGATATGCACTGGATCCATATGCTGATGTGATGATGTAAGGACCAAGCCAGTTTGGTTCGAACTTGCCCTTCTTCTCTCTGTCTTGCTGATTTTTAGGATTTTCTCTGAGAACCAAATCACCTACCTCAAATGTTTGAGGCTTGACTTTGTGATTGTAGCTACGACTCATTCATTGTTGATAAGCCTTGAGATGATTAAAAGCAGTTTGTCTTCCTTCATCCAATAGTTCAAGTTCTTGTAAGCGGGAGACCCTATAGTCTTCATCACTGATAATGTTTTGCAAAGAGACTCGTAAAGAGGGTAGCTCGACCTCAACAAGCAAGATAGCTTTAGTGTTGTAAACAAGTGAATAGGGTGTAGCTCCTGTAGGTGTGCAGACACATATGCGGTAGGCCCAAAGTGCGGGATTAAGTTGGATATGCCAATTATGGCCAGCATTGTCGACTGTTTTTTTTAAGATTTTAAGGATTGTTTTATTAGACGCCTCAACTTGACCATTACCTTGAGGGTAATATGGTGTGGAGAAACGATGGGAAATATGGAAGCGGTCATAGAGTTCATGAATATCCTGATTTTTGAAGGGACGCCCGTTATCGGTGATAATGTAAACAGGAATACCGTATCGACAAATGATATAGTTGAGAATGAATGTAGCAATTTGTTTTCCAGTGACTTGCATGAGAGGCACGACTTCGATCCATTTTGTGAAATACTCTGTGGTAGTGATAATGAATTTATGACCGTTGGAGGATGGAGGGTGAATCTTGCCTATGAGATCAAGTCCCCACTAACAAAAGGGCCAAGGAGTTGCAATTGCTTGAAGTTCTTGCGCTGGCACATGGATGAGGTCTCCATGAAGTTGACATTGCTTACATTTCTTGACAAACTGATATGAGTCTTTTTCCATATTGGGCCAGTAATATCCAGTCCTCATGAGTTTCTTGGCTAAGGTAGGACCACTTGAATGTGGACCACATATCCCTTCATGTACTTCATGTAATGCAATCTGAGCTTCGTCACTTTCCAAACATCTAAGAAGAGTGCCATCTAGACCTCAACAGTATAGGATATCAGCTAAAATGATGTATCAGGAAGATTGGTGAATGAAAGTGCGACGTTGGTTATTGGATAAGTCAGGAGGAAGGTTATTATCACGAAGGTATGTGAAGATGGAACCATATAACTGGGACTCAGGACCGGCAACACATATTATCTCAGTAGGAGTGATTTCATATGAAAGAACCAAAAGGTTATCCACCAAGAACTCATAGCGGGTCTCATTCGGAGATAGATCGATTAGTGAAGCAATTGTAGCCATGGCATTTGCGGCTCGATTCTGCTCTCTTGGTATCTACTCAAAGTCTATCTTTGTGAAATGTTGTTTCAGGTCATCCACCATTCTTTTGTAAGGCATTAATTTCTCATTCTTTGTTTGGTATTCATCAGTTGCTTGATGAATTACAAGTTGAGAGTCCCCAAAAACATGAAGTTCCTGGATCTTCCACTGAACTACTATTCATATTCCAGTTGTTAATGCCTCATATTCTACTATGTTATTAGTGCAAGGAAATGATAATCGATATGATTTTGGTATAGAATCCCATTGAGGAGTTATGAAGAGGATGCCAACTCCTACCACATGCTGTGTGTATGAGCCGTCAAAGTATAGTTGCCATGGCTTTGCATGTGACACTGTTAAAATGGATTCATCTGAAAATTCTAAAATTAGAGGAACATCATCTATCATGGGGGCATCTACTAACTAATCTATGATGGCTTGTCCTTTTATTGCTTTTATGTCCACATACTCGATGTCGAATTCACTCAGGATCATTACCCATTTGGATAGTCACCCAGTAAGTGTTGCTTTATTGAGAAGGTATTTCAATGGATCTATCCTTGCAACCAACTTAGTCTTATGAGTTAGCATGTAATGTCATAATTTTTGCGAAGCAAAGACCACGGTGAGACATGCGCGCTCAATTGGTGTGTAGTTTAGCTCATATCCCACCAATGTGCGACTGTGCCTTTTCTTTGCCCTCAACAACTTGTTGTGCTAAGAGTGCCCCCAGTGCTATTGAAGTAGTTGATATGTATAGTAATAAAGGCTGATCTATAACTGGTGGCATCAAAACTGGCGGATTCAGAAGATAATCTTTGAGTATTTGGAAAGCCCGTTGACAGTTATCATCCCATTTGAATTTGATGTTTTTATGTAGCAAATGCTGAAAGGGATTACACTTATCTACAAGTTGTGCTATGAATCTTTGTATGGACTAGAGTCTCCCTTGCAAAGATCGAAGCTAACTAATGTTTCATGGTGGTTGCATCTCTAGGATGGCCTTGGCTTTTGCTGGATCGGATTCAATTCCTCTTTTTGACACAATGAATCCTAGGAGCTTCCCGAAGGTTTCTCCAAAGACACATTTCTTGGGGTTCAATCTCACTTTATATTTTTCCAACCGATCAAAGATGAGTGAAAGTATGTCCAAATGTGTATCTCTGTCTATTGATTTTCCCAAGAGGTCATCAACATAATCTTCCACAGTAACGTGCATGAGATCATGAAAGATAGTAGTCATGGCTCTTTGATATGTAGCACCTACATTTTTTAGCCCAAAGGGCATGACATTCCAGCAGAAAGTTCCCCAAGGACAAGTGAATGTTGTTTTGTGCTGGTCTTCGGATGCAATTTTTATTTGATTGTAACAAGAGAATCCATCCATCAAGGATAACATCGCATGACCTACTGTGAGATCGACAATCAAGTCAATATTTGGTAATGGAAAATCATATTTAGGACAAGCTTTGTTGATGTCTCTGAAATCTGTACATATTCTGATACTATGATTTGGTTTACTGACAGGCACTAAGTTGGAGATCCATTGGGGATAATTAATTGGGTGTATGAATCCGACATCCAATAATTTCTCAAGCTCTACTTTGACTAATAATGTGACTTGTGGATGCATCTTTCTTAATTTCCATTTCACTTGTTTTGCCCCCGGTTTAACTATCAAATGGTACATTACCAAATCCATATCCAATCCAGGCATATCAGCGTATGACCATGCAAAGCTGATTTGTTGTTTCATGAAGAAACTTATGAATTTTGACCTTTCTGACTCTGTCAAAGATTGAGCCAGGAATATGTTGTGTGGAACTTCTTCTATACCAATATTTGTTTTGATAGTCTCCTTTACCAACATGGATGAATTTTCCTCATATGATGCTAGGAGAATGTCGAGCCTTCTATCTTCGGGTGCCTCAAAGAGGTTTTCACCCTTAGATACGTCCTTTCTTTTTACTATTCTGGGGTCAGACAATGCCACAGTGTGGTTTTCACCATAAGACCCTTGGTTTGTTTTTATTTTTATATTTTTGCGACTAGAAGCTCCGACACCCTCACCAAAATATGCCACACTATTGAGTTCTATAGTGTATCCCGCTTTATGGTCCCCATGGGGAATATCCTCTCGTATGCCAAGATAGTCAATAAGTGCTTCATCATTTTGGAATGTGTCAAACTATGCAGGTCCTTCATGGTCCCAGTCAATAAGTTGGTGGTGAACAAGGGGAAGGCCTTTGATGTCTTCAAAGTTAGCGGGGTTAAGAGTGAAGATGAAGTTATATTCAAGTATGTCAAGGTAGTTATTGAGGTCATCATTGGCACTCTCTTCATCAGTCTCGATCGTGAATGAATCCAAATTATCATCACAAGTAGCACATTCCAAGATAGGTGTTCTCATTCTATGTAATTTCAACCTAGGACCTAGAGGCAAAGACTGTATGGGTTCCTCTGGGGTTGTTTCTTGACCAACTTTGAATTTCCTATTAAATTCCTCTTCTTTTGTTGGTTCACCTGGTTCTCTGAATGTCTCAGCGAGCTCATAGTCATTAGAGGATTTGTCTGAACCCCATTCCCATTCATTGGAGTCTGTGGAATAGCGATTCTCTTGTTGAATTTTGGCAGCTTTGATTTGTAATGCTTCTTCTGTCCTTTGAGTGTGGACCTTGGAAGTCATGAAGCCAAGTCCTTTCAAGCGTTCCTTTTTTAATGACAATTCAGGTTGTAAAGGTTCAATGAAGCCTTCCTTTCTTAACCCAAGAGGGCTTTTGCCATCATACCCAAATTTTTGTAGAATCTTGAACCCTTTGCCATACTTCTCACATGGTATACTGATGTGATCTTGTGTATCATTTTCAAGGTCTTTGTAAAGAATTTTGTATAAGTCTTCCTCTTCCAGTTCACCCCATCTTTGAAAGATAGTAGGGTCCCATTTGAGTATAATGATAGATACCTGCTTATTAGGATGTGGTCTTCCATATTCTTTTGGTGAATTCATGACTTGTTGTAAGTTCATGGTCTGATTCAAAGTGTATTCACCTATGCCCTTGTCCTGGAATTCGCCCTTAAGTTCACCTTGTTTTGATGTCGAAGGTTTTAATGACTTGGGATCAATGTATGCAGAAGAAGGAACAACTTCACGATTACTGTGAATGATGGTCTTAGTTTTTGATCTTAAGTTATTGCAGTATATGAACAGATTAGGATCACCATTAACTATTATTTCAACTCCATTGTGAGGAAACTTAATGCATTGGTGATATGTAGACGGGACTGCCCTCATTTCATGAATCCAAGGATGTCCTAGCAATATGCTGTATGTGAGATCTAGGTCTAGGACTTGACAAACCACATCCTTTGTAACTAGCCCAACTCTGAGAGGCAAGGTGACTGTGCCTTTGGATGAACGCTCTTCATCATCATATGCCTTGATGGTAATTTTGTTTGTACAATTCACAGCTTTATCAGAATATCCCAATTGTTTAATAGTGCTCAATGTACAAATGTTTAGACCTGCTCCTCCATCTATCAGGACTCGTTTGATTCTATGTTTGTGTATGAAGGCTTCAATGTGTAATGGTGCATTATGTGGCTGACTTAAAGAGGGGTCATCAGCTTCTGTGAATGTAAGAGAGTGTGGAATGGAAAGGTATCCCACCATGGCTTGAAACTGGTCCACGTTCAAATTAGTAGGAACGACAGTGTCTCTCAAAATTTTGTCAAGAATAGCTTTATGTGCAGGGGATATGCGTAAGAGCTCAAGGATGGAGATAAGTACAGGTGTTTTCCCTAACTGCTCTACAAGGTCGTATTCAGGCTTGGTCGATGAGGAAGCGATGTTTTTAGCTGGAGCACCTTACAAAGTGAATTTACCTTGATGGGTTGTAACATGACATTCAGAGGTAGGTTCCAAAGAAGATCCAATTCCTTTTAGGACAATCTTGGGTCTCTAGGTACAATTCTCAGGGTTTTTGTCCTTGATGATAATAGTAGAGACATAATTATCCATCAAAATGTGATTGATAGTTGAATCATAGTTATAGGATGCTTTGGTATAGTTGGTTTGGTCATCTGTGGCTGAAGCTTTTCCCTTGTCATGCTTTGGGAATGGTTCCTCAAACATCTCATGTTCTTGATTGGATGAGTGTCCTTCAATCTCAATGTCACCTCTATCAATGAGATCTTGTATGATGTTCTTCAGTCAATGACAATTTCCTATTTTATGACCCTTGCTCTTATTGAATTTACAATACTCATCATCATTCCACCAATTTGGTTTGACCTTTGGCTCATATGGCAAAAAATCTGGAATTTTGATTACTTTGTTTGCCACTAACTTTTTGAAAACAGACTCAAGTGGTTCTCCCAATGGGGTGTACTTCTTTCGTGATTTGGAAGTTGTTTGAGTATTCACTTGATTGTTTGTAGAGCTTGATCCAGAAAAAAAAAATTTTGGTCATACCATATTGGCATCCATAACACCATCATTGATTGTGTTCTTGTTTTTATTCCAAAATCTTGGCTTATCTTTTCCTTTAAAGTCCTCTTTGTTTTCAATAAATATCTTAATGACTCCTTGATCAATTAGGACTTTCTCTATTGCTAAGCCTTTTTCAATGACATCCTTGAAGGTGGACAAACAACATTTTCTTAGGTCATAACCAATGTCTTTGTTAACATTCTGAGTGAACATTTCTACCATTTATTTTTGTGGAATTTCACAAGAGCATCTGCTGGCTAGATTCCTCCATCTTTGTAAAAATGATGCAAAAGACTCTCCCTCTTTTTGCTTGCTGTTGCACAAGGTAGTGATTGATATGTCTGTCTCTATGTTATATGAGAAATGTTGGATAAATTCCTCTACTAAGTCACCCCAAGACTTAATTGCAGGTGGAAGTTGGGAGAACCATTCCATAGCTTGATCACCTAAGCTCTGTGGGAATAATCTCATCAAATATGTCTCTTCTGTCGCTACCTCAATGCAAGCTATGAAAAATTGTCTTATGTGTGCCTTAGGGTCCCCTTTTCCTCTATACTTATCAAACTTAGGTGTCACAAAGTGTGTAGGAAAAGGAGGCATTGGAATGCTCTTTTCAAATGGATAAGGACATATGTCTCTCATTGTGTATGTTGGCTTTGGTGTATTTATGTCCTCCATTTTCTTTTGTAAGTCCCTGATTTGCTATTCCAAAGTGTTGTTAGGTGGAGATCGACTTCTTGGACCATACCCCATGCTTGAGGCACCAATTGGAGGAGGAGCATGTTGCATATATGGATGATATTGATCATACAAATGTTCATATGGAGGAGGTCTATAATGATGTTGCGTATATGGACCACTTGGTATAGAGTCATGGTGAGGAATGGAATATCTGCTTTTTCCATGTAAACCATACTCTATAGGAATGTCATCAGTTTGTTCTAGTGTGTTGCCCCCAAATTTGACGTGGGGTTTCCTTATGTCCAAATTTTGAGCATGCCTTTGAATATCCAATTGCTTTGGTGGTTCATCCTTAGCATTGATATGTGATTGAGCATATTTTTCTATATAAGACTTCCATGATGGTCTGCGAAGGTGAGTATAATATCCTTGACCATGTGTGTATGGGACCTCTGGTTTTTGAAACAAAGATGATGGTGATTCAGGCACCATATGTGGTCCTCTATTGCCTCCACTATTAGGCCTCCTTTGATCCATGTTGGAGTGAGATTGTTGCAAAGGTCTATGTTCCATTATTTGAGACATGTCAAAATCATGAGGGATCTTGGCTCCACTTTGTGCCATCACTTGTAGGAAGTATTGTCTATCTCTCCTCATTATTTCCTCAACCAATCGATTGAAATGGGGATTCATAATGGTGTCTTCCACTTCTGTTGAATGTACTGAAATGTTGTCTATATTGTCATTATGTGTATCATTGTTGTTTGTAGTGTCCATGTGCTCAACATTTGGAATGTTTCTATAGGCATCCATGTCAGGTAATGTAGTATGATCAGAATTGAAAAAGATATCATTGTCATACTCATAGGAGCTCATGTTTGTGGACTCTTGAGCCTCTTTGGTTTCTCTCCTAGATTTTTGGGAATGGGTTTCAACCATGAACTAGGTATTGACCAATACGTGTGAGACTAGATGAAAATGGAAAGAGTATGGAAGACCAAGAGTTGGATGGAATGTAAATGAATCTAATGTTTTACTTGCAATGACCAAAGTGTAAGACCAAGTATGTATGTAGTAGAGTAGGCGTGCCTTCCAAAGAGAGGATAGTTTCTCTTGATAAGGTAAGTTGACCTTGACTATAAGTAAGACAAAATGAGACCCAAAGGTGATAGACCTTGATGAGGGACCACTTAGCAAAATGTTGTTGTATGTAGTGTGTTGACAGAGTATGATGAGGACAAGCAAGTGACCTTTTGACTCAAGTTTATACAAATGTGAATGTAATGTAAGGTGTAAAGAAATGATGGACTTTGTGAGACCCAAAAATAGGTTGAATGCTAGATGAAACCTTGGAGAAATAACCTAGGAAGATCAAGAATTCCAAAACTGACTGTGTTTGTTTGCTAGACTATAAAAGTTTTTCAATTCTGAACACGGACGTGCCTGTATACTGCACAGACCCCATCCCAAGATGCACCTTCCTAATTGCCTACTTTTTTCCCCTATTTTAGGAGGACAAGGGTTCTTTGGCAACCCTATCTTAACTAGGGGTCCCTTGGTACCATGACCCCCCTTAAACATGCCCTATTTCAAATAGTTTAGATCACTTTCCCTTCTTGATGAGTTTTGATCCCTATGCCTTAATTTGATCATTGGAGCTTAGCCTAATTGGTAAATTACCTAGGGAAAACTATATAAAGGCATCCTAGCAATTTTATTAGGTGTGTAAAACATACAAAATATGCAACACATTCCTAACCATCTCCTATTTGTTGCATGTGTCATTCATGAACAAGAAGTAAACAAACTATATTTAATACCTAGGTGCAAAATGTATATAGTCTATATTGAGACCATTTTTACTTCTCCATGTGAAGTAATAGGTCAATTAGTAATTAAGAATATAGTCATTGAATTGTTTAGCTTCTCAATCAAAACTTTTGTGTCCTCCATATTTTTTCGAATAAATGTCACTACACAAATGAACTTTGTCTCTATGAAATGTAGAGTTTTTGACCAAATTGATTACACCCACTCTTACAATTAGTTATTTCTATAGTATATATCAATCCAAGCTCTAGCTAGTATATCTAAATCCACACCACCTCTATCTAACCATGGGTATCTTTAATGTACTAAATTTTGGTAGGTGAAAGAAAATGAATAGTTTTTCTTTTTTTCATCCAACTAACAAAATTACCAAATAGGTTAAACACATAGCTATTATTGGATCTCTTACTATGAATTTCACAATTCTAATCCATATCCATAAAATTATGTGTGTTCAATAGCTCATTCAAATTAAGTTATCCACAATAACAACTACTCTAAAGCTCTATTAAGCTACAAAACAAATAATATTATTGTGGCTTAATTTTTTTCCCCCAAATTAGGCGTATACCTACTTGAAATTCCCACTATCTAGTGTTATAAAAATTATAACATACATAAGAATTCTAAAAACACTAGCTGTATGCTAGAAAATGTGGTCTTCTGCCTGCAAGAAGGAAAACACTTCAAACACACCATTGAAGCATTGCGTTAGATTGTTAGACATCAAAATACAAGAAATGAGTTAAAACTTTCTAAAATTGCCTCATTGTCCTCTATCCCTAAGTATCTTTGGATTCAAGTTGGCCCTCACTTGGGAGAGTAGCTTGATCCTCTAGATGTCAACCTAAGGAATGAGTTATGAAGATGCAACTAGAATCTAAATGGATGCAACTAATATTCTATAAAAATTCTAAGATGAAGAGATGAAGAGATGAAGATGAAGGATGCAAGCTAGATGATTAGGATGCAAAGATGAGTTCCAAATTGAAAGCTAAGGATGCTATGTGATTTAATTAAGCTAATATGAGGATGCAAGACTTGTAAAAGAAATGAATTAAGCTAAAAGATGAACTAAAATGAGTCTAAATGATATGAGATGGATGCTTGATGCTAATGCTTGGATGATTGAAGAAGAATTTGATGCTTGGTGATGACAAAGAGAGCTCCTTAACCTGCAATGTGACTATAATTTTGATGCACAAAAGACTTGATCAATTGGGAGAGAAATGGGCTCTATTTATAGGGAAATTGGAGAAATAGATGGTTGAGATTGAATAATTTCAACAAGGGCTAGGATTGAAAGCTATCAATCCATGGGAGGAATTCAATCCAATGCCAAGTTGAAAAATGTCACCTTGAGATGGCTTGAGGGGATGCTAAACAAGCATTAGATGCTAAATAAAAATCTAGGGGTAAACTCAAGGAGTGACATCATTGGATAATGTCATTAACCAAGGAGGCATGTTATTAACCAAGAGGTAAAATCTTGTGCAACATCGAAAATCGTCAAAGGGACAACCATGATGTCTAAGGGGTGTGGACTTGCAAGAGACATTAAATGCCTTGGGAAGGTTTTTGTAAGGTTACTTACCAAAGAGGGAAACCTCTAGTGGTTTTGTCATAGCCTTACAAACTTGGAATACTCAACAAGTTAACTTTTTGAAAAAGGTAGAGTCTTCCACACACTTGGAAGACTTTCACCAATTTTAGGGAAACGACTTCCCTAAACTTAGGGATGTGACAAGATTAAGGGATAAAACATGATTAGGGAGCGATTAGAAGACTTCTAGAAGGTGATTTAGAAGAATAATGGAAAATGTAGGATTTTGCAAGTGGGTGAGGAAAAATAGGAATTTTTGGTAAATAAAATGATTTATTTTAGCCAAAAGGGATGCAACTTGCATTTGTAGTATTTTGCAAGTGGGGTTACTATTCACAAATATATATGGATTTATTTATTTGTAAATGGGATTTTTAATAAAATGTGAATTTAATAAAAAAGGGGGAAAGGGATTTTAAATAAATAAATAGAATTTATTCAATTAAATGGCTAAGGGTACTTAATCGAACCTTAGTTCAATTAATAGGCTAGGCTAGAAGAATAGGGTTGAATCAAATGTTTAATTTGATTAATGGGATAATTAGAGGAATAGGGATATTAATTAAACCTTAATTTAATTAATTAGAGGAATTAGAAATGAATAAAATTTACTTAATTGATTGTGCAACTTTTAGGTGTCTACACTAACATATGAAACATGAATTTTATCCTAGGATATTTTTTGATAAATGAATTTTTTTCATGGATGCGAATAGGGACACTCCCCAAATTACGATCTTGCATCCTTAAATAATGCTACATAGAGTTAACATACTTCTTTTGGTTCAACCAAAGTTTTATATTAATCTCCATATCCAAGATAAAATTAATAAATATTGAATCTTTTATTTTAAAGTATGACAAAGTTTGATATTAAATCACCCTAATCTTACTTATTAACAAAATGGCACCAATATAGAAAAAAAGTGATAAAATTACTATTTTCTTTTATAAAGTTGACATAGTAATCAATTATTCCCTAACAAAAACTAACTTCAACTTAAGTACTAAAGATTTTTTATTTCATCTTTTGGATGACCACTACAAGCCATATAGAGAATTATTTAGCCTATGAATAGCTTATTCCCTTTTTTTTACTATAGAACATTAACTTTTTAAAGTAGGTTTGTTCCTTATGGTTAAGTGGTGATTACATAACCATCACCATTTTATTATTTTTTATATTTTCATGCAACGTAGCACATCTATTTAATGAAAACACCATCACCAACCTCCCTCTATCTATCAATACATGTTGGTGATGAAAATATAACATAAGGTATTTTCCATAGAAAATCTACTTTATAGCTCATCCAAAGCCTCATACTTCCACTTATGTGGTATTCATGAATCTTATTTATTTTTCCACATCTCTTTTGATAATTAGAGTAGTCATATGTTGTAGGTGTGATTATATAAAGGGATAGAACCAATGAAAACTTATGGTTAAATTATGCAAAGTGTCTTTAAACTATTTTGTGGAGTTAGAGAAAGAAAAAAGTAAAAAGTTAAGACAACCCTACTACTTGGCACAACCATCTATTTGGAACAATGTAATAGGTCTACAAAGGATTTAAAGGATATGAGGAATTTTTCATATTGTAACATCGTAAATTGTAACCTTACACAATTTACACCACCTTTTGTGCCCCTACTTTAGTGTGTCTCATCCTAGGTCTTCCATAGGTCCATTTTGACCCTTTTACTCCAAATTTGACGTCACCTAGCTGCATGGATGAGTGGAACTCATCCTAGGCCTATGCCTTCTTGATTTATTGCTCATTTACCCTATTTGGGAGGAAAAGGGAACTTGGATTAACCCTATCCAGATCAGGATGCCCTAAACACCATGGTTCTCTTTAAACATGCCCTATTTCAAATAGGTAAGGGCACTTTCCCTCTCTGATGAGTTTTTGTTCCCATGCCTCAATTTAACTGTTGAATGTTAACCTAATTAGTAATTTACCTAGGTAACCCTATATAAAGGCATCCTATCAATTATTTTTAACCTAGATATCAACAACCTATCCATAATATTCGTGCATTGAAGTATTCACCATCAAGCATTTTTAGAGATTCAAGGTTACATTTCATCCTTCAAGCATTATGAAGAAATATTACATCAATCTTCATGCAAGCATGTGTGTGTGATTAGGTTTCATGTTCATGTGTTTGTCATGCCATTGCATTCACAATATGTGATTACATTCAAAGAGCATTGTATCATCATACCTTCTATCAACCATTGCAGATTTGAGGTATATTTCCTTAGCATTTTCTTCAGTATTTACATTTTTCATTAAAGGTTAATTCCTATTTTGGGGTTTGACCTTAGGAAAACCCTTATCCACAACATTCTTCCTCTCTTTCTGTGTGTAGGAAACAAGTGCAAGAGATGTACTCAAGAATTATGACAGAGTCGACAGTGATGAACATGTTCAACTTTTGACAAAAGAAAATTTAGAGGACAAGGGCTGATTTGTACTACCTAGTCCCAAAAAATTAGGCTGAACTTCTAGGAACAGGTTTCAAATCTCTTCTTTTACCCAGATCCAAGTCCATGCCTCTATGGGACATCTATAACACTGTGTATTTATTAAATAACTTTAATGATCCCTTATTTTTCCCTAATTTACAATTATCAATCCACTTCAACCCTGGAAAGAGGAAAACCCTAAACCCTAACCCCTAGGTGAATCTAATTAAACTTTCATCCCTTTCCTTATTTGGATTGTATCTAGGTCTCTTAGGTTCACCCCTCTTTCCATATGTTTTGGTTAATTTGGGATTTTCTTGTGTTTTTATTATCTTAATTGAAACCCTAATTCTCAAATTACAACATTACATTTTGGTGAACCTGATATCTTTCATTCTAAATTTTCTATTTGTGTTCCCATATCTGATTTGTATGCATTTTAATTTTCAATTTACACTCATAGATCATATTTCCAAGCAAAAACATAAATTTAGCAGATAATTTCATAAAAAAATCCTACTTTATATTTATAAAATTGACTTGTGTGTTGGAAAAATAGGTGTTGTACACATTGCATAATAATGTTTGTAATTGTAATATTTATTTATTATGTGAGTTTTCCATGGATGTTTAATGTAATATTTCTTTGTTGTTGCACATAGACATGTAACATGTAGAGATTCCTTGGGAATATTCTTGAGACCACTTGATGAGTAGTATTGTAACATTGGGATATTATATTGTATTTATTTACTATTGGGGAAATTAATTTTACAAATTACCCATTATTAGATGTGGGGTCAGGCATGTAGCTAGCCCATGGTATATGCACATGGTATTGCAACACATGGTTTTGATGTAATACCACTTGGTGGTTTTGTGGGAGCTTGTGTTTATAAAAGCAACCAAAAGGGTAGTTGTTTGGGTCAGAGCCAAGTTAGCCATGTTAGCATTTGTGAAGGTTGGAAGCATGGCATGGGATGTGTGGTTACATGCTTGTTCACATGGAGTGCTTGTTGATGGTTGGGTTTCAAAGGCTTTCATAGTTGTATTGTAATGTTGCATTGATGAATAATACATGGTGATGGATGATTTTGGAGGATGGCTTTTCCCCTCATATGAGGGTTTCCTAGGGTATATCTTGTGCCATATTTTCGTGGGTATTTTTTTTATTATTTGCATGTGGATTCTATGTGTTGATTTGATTAAAATATAAATTGGGTTATGTGGAAATTGTTATAAAGTTGGTTGTAAGTTTCCTTACATTGTGGGTGGCATAATTTTTCACTTGTGTTTTCATATCTGATTTTATGTATTCATAATGGTATTAATAAATTTGATTTGTTTTCCATTTCACATATGATCACATTTATTTTTACTTACTTTAGCAAAATCATGTGTTGGATAATGGTTTCTTTCACTTTACATTACTTCTTTTCATTCATAGTACTTTTGCATATTGCACGTTTAGAAATTCAAACATATTTCTTACTAGCCAATCATATCTCAAAGCTTGTGTCCATGTTGCATGTTGTTTTATGGTTATATTTTTAAGAAAGTACATTATGTAGGTGTAGATCACATAAAATATTTTGTAGAAATAAAAATCCAAGAGATGAATTGAAAAAGATAACACTTGTATCTCTCTTGGGGCATCTTGTGTGAATGAAGAATGACTCAATACTCATATCAATGATCTCTCTAATACAGAGAAAGCATTGAAGAGAAACATGATACCATCTTTTTTTCATAAACATACCCTAGTGCAAGGGGGGCAAGATCAAAATGTTGATGTATCAATCTCTTTGGATCTTCCTTATTCTCCTAGAGCTTATCTTAACCATCAACATATTTGTAGATGTAAAGTGGAAAATTGGAGAACCTTAGCCAATCTACCACTTAGAACAAGAGGGAATTCACTAGGTTCCAAATTTTCACTCGGGAGGGACTTTACATTCAAAAGAGGGGGATGAATCTACTAAATCCAATTCCAACTGGTGCAAGGATTGAATACTACACAAATTGGAATGGATTAAAAAGAAATTGACCCTCTTTTGTAAGTTGATTAATTGAATTAAGAGTAAATTCTGAAAATGGAGACAAAGTATGGTAAAACAGTGAGCTGCAAATTTGGGATTCAGCCATGCACTTGGATCTAAGAAGTTTGAGATGATTCGGAGTTTCTCTACAAAATCTGATAAAAGTTGTAGGGACCACATGTTTGGATAGGGGCGCCCTCATATTGGTCCTTCAAACTTTCTGCACATCGAAAAGGGTTTTTTCATCTCTATGAATGAAGCTTAATTCTATAACTACAACTATGCACCTATTTCCTGTACACAGAAAGAAGGGGAAATGTTTTGGGAATAGGAGTTTGTCTTTAGATCAAACCTCAGTTTTGGAATTAACCAAGTGGTTGAAAAAATGTAAATGAAATGACTAAAAGAAGAAATCCTCCTCTTTGAGGGGATGTTGAATTGAATGAAATTGAAATGCTTATACCTCCTTGTGAAGTTTTGTTTGCCTCCACATGGAATTAGGGTTTCATGAAGTAGAATGTTGATCTTCTCTTCAATGTTTGAAACCTTGTCTCTATTGATGCTCCAAAGCTTGAAGTATGACTAAAAATGCTCAATTTATCTTGAATGCTTGAATGCTTGATGACCTCTTGTGTGTATGTGTTAGATTTATTGGATGTCAAATGAGAGGGGAAATCCCTCTTATATACTTGCCGGTGGGTTTAATTGATTGATTTTCTAACTTGAACCGACATAGGAGTTTCCTGCTTCAAATTTGAATTAGATCCAAGGGGAAAGGATCAAAGGAGGTCCCAAATAGGTGATCCCAGGGTACCACACCCTGGTCCTGTCCTATTTTGGGGTAGGATTAAAATGTAGGCATAAAACAAGGTTGAATTACAATGTGTTTTTGATGTGCATGAGAATATTCAAGTCTTCGATCAGGACAAGGGGCACAAACACTAAGGCAAAGACCCAAATGTAGTCAAAAATTGAAAGGGGTGCAATTTTAGGACGTTAAATTTCACCCCCACTTTAGAAGGATTATGAGCTTATGAAAATATTGCCAGTAAAGTACAAGGAATTTAGATTGTAATACTTTCACCACATCAAGGAGGAAAGATTCACCAAGCCCCCAGTGGACTTTAGGATCTTACAATTTCAATGATAAGGAAAAAGGGAAGACAATGAGAGAGAGAGAGAGAGAGAGAGAGAGAACCATGACTAGAACTAGTAAGGTTCTCTTACTATGAGCCATGAAAGGAATACCAAAAATTACAAAGAAAACACAAAGTTTGCTAGGAAACTTCAAGTATCAAAATAGAGAATCATGAGCGGAGTGCATGCCCCCATGTTAAAGCGATTGTGTAAACCTTACCGGGAGAATTTTTTTTAAGGTAGGATACACCCAAAGAAGACAAGCACGTTATCACAATAATTCAGCCCCCAAGAGAGGATAAATCAAAGGATAATGAATACAAAGTATGACGTGGTTTCACCTAACTTTGGAATCAGTATGCTTTTTATGATAACTCATGTATATAATGTATATATATGCATAGAATAATCCTCATCCCCCAAAGAGAATAAACTACCATGGAAGAAGGGAACACATGTGTCTTTTGAGTCAACATGGGAGAGACCAAAAGAGGTCTCAACGCTTTGCGTCATCCTTAAGTAGACAACGCTAGGGACAAAAAATAGAAGAATAGGGAGATCAAATAGAAGAATGTCACAAACAAGAAAGAGAGGAGAGAGAGAGAGAGAGTCTACAGTGTGAATGAAGCTAATCAAGCACGTCGTCCTCCCCCTAATCTTGTTGATCATTATTTTGGGAAGGTGGATAACACGCAAGAGGAACCACATCGAGCATAGTGGATGGAGCTATCACGAGTTCCAAACAAGGACCATGCTCTAATGATAAGCCACTTTGTTCATTACTAGGAGCTAGGATTAATGCTTTTGAAAATTTTGTAGATAAGTCATTGTCAACATAAACATATTCATATTCATCATTAGAAATATTAGGATCAATATTTTCATCTTTAAGAACATTTTCACCTATTTCTTCATCAATATTAATAAGAATAGGAGCTCTAATAGGAATTGAACTTGAACCATCATTTGTCTTAAGCATTTTGTGTCTTGGGGAATTAGGTTGAACATCATGTCTAGGAGAAAATGGGATCATGTCAACTGTTATCGTTTTAGTAGAAGAAATGGTTTGGGAAGCAACTTCACGAGCTCTAGCATGACATCTCCATTGTTGTTCTCTCGCACAATGGTTTCATCTAATCTTGGTTGAAAGTTGAGGAGGGTTAGGTTCATTAGTTATAGGCTTCATCTCTTCTTTTAGGAAAGGATGAATAGGTTGAGGTCTTTTAGGTTGGACAATGGGAGAAGCCAGTCTCTTCTCTCTATAAGATGAAGTAGGAGGAACCACACCATACAAAGGAGGAATGGGAGGTGTAGGAAGGAGACCAAGTCCATCATGTGGAGGAGGGATAGGTGTAAGGTTAGGGGGGATAGTTTTCTTTTTAGGAGGAAGATTTTTTCTATTTTTGGGAGGAAGAGGAGACTCATCCATAGGCGAAGGGATAGGTTCTTTGTTAGGAAGAGGAATATCTCTTTTCTTGGGAGAAAGGATATTTTTCTCGTTAGGTGAAGGAATAGATGTTTCTTTAGGAAGAAGACTATTTCTTTTCTTAGGAAGAACAATATTATCCTCAAGTGGGGGTATATGATCATCAAGAGGCATGCTAAGTGTTGGATTTCTAGGTTTTCTCAAGGATAAAATCATTTCATTTTTCCATTTTTGGTATGATCTAAAAAGAGCATCACTTCTAGGTTCAAGAGGCTTGAATTGTTCAGACAAAAAATAATCAAGACAAACATCTCCATGCCTCATTGTAGGTTGAAATATGCTATGATTAATATTTATGAATTTATCATTATGAGGAAATTTCAAACACTTGTGAACAGTAGAAGCGATCTCTTTCATGGAAGAGATCTAAGGATGTCCCAACTTCACACGAAATTGATCAGATGTAGGAATGATAAAAAATTGAACATCTAAGTATTTAGTGCCAACATCAGTAGGAAGTCTTCTAGAACCAATAGTAGGACAATAGAAGCCATCAAAGACTTTAACTATCACCCCAGTATCATCATATATCACTTGATACAATTGCAAAGTATAAAAAAATTCTTCAGTTATCACATTAACCATGCAAGCAAGATCAATAAGGACATCTCTAGTGAGTATACCTTTAATTTTTGCACTTATGTATAATGGGTCATCGAGTGCCTTAATGGTCTCACTAGGATCAAATGTTATGCACAAATATTTAGGAGGCTCATGTTGGTCTACAAGGTTCACCATGTTATTAGTTTGAAGGCTCACATCATTGGTAGGGAAAGCAAGACATTTAGTCTCAATCACATTAGTGGAATGGTATGGTAATGGATCAGTGAAATTTTAAATGTTCTGATTAGGAGGAGCTACGGATTTGTTTCCTTATCATTCACATCTACCATAGATATAGTGTTGTTATCAACCAATTCTTGAATCTTACTTCATAATGAAAAACACTTCTCAATATCATGACCAGGCTGATGATGATATTGACAAAAAGATTTAGCATCAAAGTAAGGGGAAGTTATTTTAGATGGATCTGTAGGATTTTGCCAAGATCAAGGGCACAATGAAAAGCATAAAAGAGAGATAATCGAATGAAAAGAACAAACTATATTCTCATCAATATGCAAATGATCAACTGGATTAACCAATACAATGAATATAGGCCTACTTATATAGGCAAGGCCATATGGATGTACGAGCACACAATTATGACATGTGGCTCAATGACAAACAAGGGTAGGTAAGAAATACTAGGGGTAGGTAGGAGAAATAATATAATATTCCACAAGAGGTGGATGACCCACTGAATGTGGAGTGTAACAGCAAAATAAGACCACAAAAGGTGTAATTTCTCCTACAAGCTCTATCCCTATGTGCACACTTCCCTAAGTGTCTCAAATCCAAACTACAAAGAGATGCATTATCCTAAGTTAACTTAAGTAAAGTGTAATAATATCCAAAATGAATATTTATTTACACCAACACCCCCCCTTAAGTGCAACTTAGGGAATGAAGACTCAAGTCAACAATGCAAGATGGGTCCCAGCTACTAGGCCATGATAGGTACCCATGTACAATATGCAAATGCAAGCAAAACAATGCAATGCAATCTCTCACAAACGGAGAAAGGGAGAAAACCTAGTGGGAAAAAACTCCCCCAAAAGAGAGATGAATGTACAAAAGACTCTCAAAGAAGAAGGACAAAACCTCAAAGAGGAAAAAGTCCCCCCCATAAGAGAGGAAGGAGAAGTCAGCTGACCCCCCCTAATGACACATCCCACACCCCCAAGAGATCTCGCAACTGCTGGAACTTACTCTCGGTCAAAGGTTTGGTGAATATGTCAACAACCTGCTTTGCTATAGGACAATACTACAAATCAATGACCTGCTCCTAGATGAGCTCTCGGATATAGTGCATATGAATCTCGATGTGTTTGGTTCACTGGTGCTAGGCCGGGTTCTTCGAGATTGCAATAGCACTCTGATTGTCGCAATGTAGAACTATCGGCTGTGGAGTGGTGAAACCAAACTCTGTGAGAATCTGCTGGAGCCAAATGGTCTCAGTCACTGCGTTAATAGTGCCTCGATACTCAGCCTCAGTCAAAGAGAGAGCAATAGCATGTTGCTTCTTGCTCTGCCAACAAATGGGGCCCAAACCAAGGTGAAAACTATAACCAGAAGTAGACTTATGATCATCAAGATCGCCAGCCCAATCGGAGTCTGTGTAACCAACCAAGTGAAGTCCTATGCCTGCTGCATAGTGAATCCCATAGTGATGTGTACCCTAGATGTAATGAAGGATGCATTTGGCGGCTTTCCAATGAAGCTCATGTGGTTCCTACATGAAGCGGGAAACCATGCCAGCTGCAAATGAAATATCAGGGCATGTATGAGTGAAGTAGATGAGACTACCCACAAGCTGACAATACAAAGCGGCATCAACTAGTGGAGAAGAACACTGAGCCTCAAGCTTGACTCCTGAAAGAAAGGGAGTCGGGGTAGGCTTACAATCATCCATATGAAAGCATGCAAGTAGATCAAGAGCATACTTGGGCTACGATAGTGTAATCCCGGAAGGTGACTGTGAAATCTCTATCCCGAGAAAGTAGTGCAAAAGACCCAAGTCAGTCATAGCAAATCTATCATGCAAAGCAGATTTGACCCTACTAATGATGGATGTAGTACTCCCTATAATGATCAAGTCATCAACATAGAGCACAAGTATCAAGTGAGAGTCATCCTGTCGCAAAATTTAGACATTCGGATCAGAATGACACCTGGTGAACCCTGCTAAGAGAAGAAAGGAATCCATCTTGGTGTACCAAGCCCTGGGGGCCTACTTAAGGCCATAGAGAGATTTCCTTAGTCTGCAAACCAAGGAAGTATCCTGGATGAAACCCTATGGCTACTCCATATAAATCTCCTCATCAAGGTCACCATGAAGAAAAGCACTCTTCACATCCATCTGATGTATAGCCCCATCATGAGCTGTAGCAATAGCAAGTGTTAAACGAATGGAGTTCGTCTTGGCTACAGGTGCAAAGGTCTCAGTATAGTCAACACCTACAACCTGAGAGAAACCTTTCGCAACAAGCCGAGCCTTATACTTATCCACACTACCATCTGCTGCAAACTTGGTTTGATAGATCCACTTACATCGAACCATCTTTCTCCCCTTAGGGAGATGGACTAGATCCCATGTGTTGTTCCTCATCAAGGAACTATACTCTTCCTCCATAGCTTGGTCCCACTCAGGAATCCCTGATGCTTCCCTAAATGTCTGTGGATCAGAAGCGGTAGCAATGAATGCATGTGGAAGATCCTGATGTTGTGATCGAGTTCTCCGTGTATCTGAAGGATCCCCAACAAGAGAACTAGTGGATTCAAGTGTCTATCAAGCCCAACGAGGTCGAGGTGGAGGTGGAGAATGAGGCTCCTCAACTACAAGTGGACCCTACGGAGGTGTAACCCTACAAGTTGAAGTTGTAGGAGTCTCATCATCTGAATCACTAACATCACTATCCACAATGGAGGAAGGTGGAGGAGGTAGAGAGGCTAAGCTAGGAGAGCTTTCCTCAAAGTGAACACTCCTCTTAATGAACACCTCATGTGTCTCTAAATCCATCAATCTGTATGCCTTAACACCCTCAGGATATCCAACAAATATGCAAGGTCGACTCTATGGTTCCAATGCCTTATGTTTCTGCTAAGGTATGTGAGCCCATGCTAGACACCCAAAGACTCTGAAATGTCTCACAATCAATTTCCTACCAGCCCAAGCTTCAAATGGAGTAATACCTTGCAAAGCTTTGTGAGGAACCCGATTCTAGATGTGTGTGGCACAACTGATAGCCTATGCCCAAAAGGTGGGATCAAGAGAATGTGCATGTATCATA
>NW_026729165.1:0-57500 GCF_030272615.1 Cryptomeria japonica
TCTGGAAATTAGTGAAGGCAGCGCATCAAAGGTGCGCACCTCGCTGCCCACCACGGTGCGCAACGCCGGTGGGCACCCGGGAGTGCTTCGAAGTGTGCTCCAAGGTGCTGCGTGCACGTTGTCGGAGCCCGGTTTGCCCCGGGTGCGCACCTCGCGTGCACCTTCGTCGGGGTGGGCACCTTGGCTTGGTTTGCCCCGGCTGCGCTCCGAAGCGGGGTTATTGGAGCGCCGCCTCTTTTTTTGTCGGAGCGTTTGGTGGGGTTTCTCGCATTGGCTCTTCCGAGGCCCGGTTGCCACCCTGGCGCGCACGAAGTCGGAAGTAGGGTTAATTGCCCGGGTGCGCACCTTTGCCAGGGTGGCACCTTACCTGGGCTGCGCACCAGGGCGGGCTCAAGATGGCACGCGCGTTCCGTTTTTTTCACTATCTTTCAAAACGGAAATTTTAAAATCTCCTTTTTTTTTTGCCTTTTCTGGAAATTAGTGAAGGCAGCGCATCAAAGGTGCGCACCTCGCTGCCCACCTTGGTGTGCTCTGAGGTGCGCACCCGGGAGCGCTACGAAGTGTGCTCCAAGGTGCGGCGTGCACGTTGTCGGAGCCCGGTTTGCCCCGGGTGCGCACCTCGCCTGCACCTTGGCCGGGGTGGGCACCTTGGCTGGGTTTGCCCAGGGTGCGCTCCGAAGCGGGGTTACTGGAGCGCCCCCTCTTTTTTTGTCAGAGAGTTTGGTGGGGTTTCTCGCATTGGCTCTTCCCAGGCCCGGTTGTTGGGTGCGCTCCCACCCTGGCGCGCGCGAAGTTGGAAGTTGGGTTAATTGCCCGGGCGCGCACCTTCGCCAGGGTGGGCACCTTGGTGCGCAAACCTTGGCTGGGCTGCGCACCAGGGCGGGCTCAAGATGGCACCAGCATTCCCTTTTTCTCACTATCTTTCAAAACGGAAATTTTAAAATCTCGTTTTTTTTTTGCCTTTTATGGAAATTAGTGAAGGCATCGCATCAAAGGTGCGCACCTCGCTGCCCACCTTGGTGTGCTCCGAGGTGCCCACCACGGTGCGCAACGCCGGTGCGAACCCGGGAGCGCCCCGATGTGTGCTCCAAGGTGCGGCGTGCACGAAGTCGGACCCCGGTTTGCCCCGGGTGCGCACCTCGCGTGCACCTTGGTGCGCACACCTTGGCTGGGTTGCGCGGCCTGGTGGGCACCATGGTGCGCACCAAGGAGCGCTCCGAAGTGTGCTCCAAGGTGCGGCGTGCACGAAGTCGGAGCCCGGTTTGCCCCGGGTGCGCACCTTCGCCGCGGTGGGCACCATGGCGTGCACGAAGTCGGAGCCCGGTTTGCCCCGGGTGCGCACCTCGCGTGCACCTTCGCCGGGGTGGGCACCTCGGCTGGGTTGCGCGCCCTGGTGCGCACCAAGGAGCGCTCTGAAGTGTGCTCCAAGGTGCGGCGTGCACGAAGTCGGAGCCCGGTTTGCCCCGGGTGTGCACCTCGCGTGCACCTTCGCTGCGGTGGGCACCTTGGCTGGGTTGCGCGCCTTGGTGGGCACCATGCAGTGCACGAAGTCGGAGCCCGGTTTGCCCCGGGCGCGCACCTCCGCCAGGGTGGGCACCTTGGTGCGCACAACTTGCCTGGGCTGCGCACCAGGAAGGGCTCAAGATGGCACCCGCGTTCCGTTTTTTTCACTATCTTTCAGAACGGAAATTTTAAAATATCGTTTTTTTTTGCCTTTTCTGGAAATTAGTGAAGGCAGCGCATCAAAGGTGCGCAACGCTGGTGCGAACCTGGGAGCGCTCCGATGTGTGCTCCAAGGTGCGGCGTGCACGAAGTCGGACCCCGGTTTGCCCCGGGTGCGCACCTCGCGTGCACCTTGGTGCGCACACCTTGGCTGGGTTGCGCGCCCTGGTGGGCACCATGGTGCGCACCAAGGAGCGCTCCGAAGTGTGCTCCAAGGTGCGGCGTGCACGAAGTCGGAGCCCGGTTTGCCCCGGGTGCGCACCTCGCGTGCACCTTCGCCGCGGTGGGCACCATGGCGTGCACGAAGTCGGAGCCCGGTTTGCCCCGGGTGCGCACCTCGCGTGCACCTTCGCCGGGGTGGGCACCTTAGTGTGCAGACCTTGGCTGGGTTGCGCGCCCTGGTGGGCACCATGGTGCGCACCAAGG
The DNA here is from genome assembly GCF_030272615.1 of Cryptomeria japonica. Classification (NCBI taxonomy): domain Eukaryota; kingdom Viridiplantae; phylum Streptophyta; class Pinopsida; order Cupressales; family Cupressaceae; genus Cryptomeria; species Cryptomeria japonica. The sequence continues at coordinate 2,149 of NW_026729165.1, forward strand.
AGCGCTCCGAAGTGTGCTCCAAGGTGCGGCCTGCACGAAGTCGGAGCCCGGTTTGCCCCGGGTGTGCACCTCGGGTGGGCACCTTGGTGCGCATGCCTTGCCTGGGCTGCGCACCAGGGCGGGCTCAAGATGGCACCCGCGTTCCTTTTTTTTCACTATCTTTCAAAACGGAAATTTTAAAATCTCATTTTTTTTTGCCTTTTTCTGGAAATTAGTGAAGGCAGCGCATCAAAGGTGCGCACCTCGCTGCCCACCACGGTGCGCAACGCCGGTGGGCACCCGGGAGTGCTTCGAAGTGTGCTCCAAGGTGCTGCGTGCACGTTGTCGGAGCCCGGTTTGCCCCGGGTGCGCACCTCGCGTGCACCTTCGTCGGGGTGGGCACCTTGGCTGGGTTTGCCCCGGCTGCGCTCCGAAGCGGGGTTATTGGAGCGCCGCCTCTTTTTTTGTCGGAGCGTTTGGTGGGGTTTCTCGCATTGGCTCTTCCGAGGCCCGGTTGCCACCCTGGCGCGCACGAAGTCGGAAGTAGGGTTAATTGCCCGGGTGCGCACCTTTGCCAGGGTGGGCACCTTACCTGGGCTGCGCACCAGGGCGGGCTCAAGATGGCACGCGCGTTCCGTTTTTTTCACTATCTTTCAAAACGGAAATTTTAAAATCTCCTTTTTTTTTTGCCTTTTCTGGAAATTAGTGAAGGCAGCGCATCAAAGGTGCGCACCTCGCTGCCCACCTTGGTGTGCTCTGAGGTGCGCACCCGGGAGCGCTACGAAGTGTGCTCCAAGGTGCGGCGTGCACGTTGTCGGAGCCCGGTTTGCCCCGGGTGCGCACCTCGCCTGCACCTTGGCCGGGGTGGGCACCTTGGCTGGGTTTGCCCAGGGTGCGCTCCGAAGCGGGGTTACTGGAGCGCCCCCTCTTTTTTTGTCAGAGCGTTTGGTGGGGTTTCTCGCATTGGCTCTTCCCAGGCCCGGTTGTTGGGTGCGCTCCCACCCTGGCGCGCGCGAAGTTGGAAGTTGGGTTAATTGCCCGGGCGCGCACCTTCGCCAGGGTGGGCACCTTGGTGCGCACACCTTGGCTGGGCTGCGCACCAGGGCGGGCTCAAGATGGCACCAGCATTCCCTTTTTCTCACTATCTTTCAAAACGGAAATTTTAAAATCTCGTTTTTTTTTTGCCTTTTATGGAAATTAGTGAAGGCATCGCATCAAAGGTGCGCACCTCGCTGCCCACCTTGGTGTGCTCCGAGGTGCCCACCACGGTGCGCAACGCCGGTGCGAACCCGGGAGCGCCCCGATGTGTGCTCCAAGGTGCGGCGTGCACGAAGTCGGACCCCGGTTTGCCCCGGGTGCGCACCTCGCGTGCACCTTGGTGCGCACACCTTGGCTGGGTTGCGCGGCCTGGTGGGCACCATGGTGCGCACCAAGGAGCGCTCCGAAGTGTGCTCCAAGGTGCGGCGTGCACGAAGTCGGAGCCCGGTTTGCCCCGGGTACGCACCTCGCGTGCACCTTCGCCGGGGTGGGCACCTCGGCTGGGTTGCGCGCCCTGGTGCGCACCAAGGAGCGCTCCGAAGTGTGCTCCAAGGTGCGGCGTGCACGAAGTCGGAGCCCGGTTTGCCCCGGGTGCGCACCTTCGCCGCGGTGCGCACCATGGCGTGCACGAAGTCGGAGCCCGGTTTGCCCCGGGTGCGCACCTCGCGTGCACCTTCGGCGGGGTTGCGCGCCCTGGTGGGCACCATGGTGCGCACCAAGGAGCGCTCCGAAGTGTGCTCCAAGGTGCGGCGTGCACGAAGTCGGAGCCCGGTTTGCCCCGGGTGCGCACCTCGCGTGCACCTTCGGCGGGGTTGCGCGCCCTGGTGGGCACCATGGTGCGCACCAAGGAGCGCTCCGAAGTGTGCTCCAAGGTGCGGCGTGCACGAAGTCGGAGCCCGGTTTGCCCCGGGTGCGCACCTCGCGTGCACCTTCGCCGCGGTGGGCACCATGGCGTGCACGAAGTCGGAGCCCGGTTTGCCCCGGGTGCGCACCTCGCGTGCACCTTCGCCGGGGTGGGCACCTCGGCTGGGTTGCGCGCCCTGGTGCGCACCAAGGAGCGCTCCGAAGTGTGCTCCAAGGTGCGGCGTGCACGAAGTCGGAGCCCGGTTTGCCCCGGGTGCGCACCTCGCGTGCACCTTCGCCAGGGTGGGCACCTCGGTGCGCACACCTTCTCAATGTTTTCTTGCCTTTTCTGGAAATTGGTGAAGGCAGCGCATCAAAGGTGCGCACCTCGGTGTGCTCCGAGGTGCGAACCCGAGAGCGCTCCGAGGTGCCCACGAAGTCGAAAGTCGGGTTAATTGCATTGTTTTCCCCGGGTGCGCTCCGAGGTGCGCAACATCGGCGCGCACCAAGGAGGGCTCCGAAGTGTGCTCCAAGGTGCGCACGATGGCGTGCACCTCTGGTGCGCACGATTCGGAGCTCGGTTTGACCGGGGTGCGCACACCTTGGCTGGGTTGCGCACCTTTTGTGCGCTCCAAGGTGCGCACGAAGTCGGAGCTCGGTTTGCCCCGGGTGCGCACCTTCGCCAGGGTGCGCACCTTGATGCGCACGCCTTGGCTGGGCTGCGCACCTTGGTGGGCGCCATGGTGCGCACCTTTCGTGCGCTCCAAGGTGCGCACGAAGTCGGAGCTCGGTTTGCCCCGGGTGCGCACCTTGGTGGGCGCCATGGTGCACTCCGAGGTGCCCAAGATTGGTGCGCACCAAGGAGCGCTCCGAAGTGCGCTCCAAGGTGCGCGCGAAGTCGAAAGTTGGGTTAATTGTCCGGTTTGCCTCGGGTGCGCACCTTGCGTGCACCTTCGCCAGGGTGGGCGCCTTGGTGCGCACACCTTGGCTGGGCTGCGCACACCTTGGCACCCGCGTTTCCTTCATTTTAAATTTTTTTTTTTTACAATCTCTCAAGTGGGAAATTCTATAATCTCAACTTTTTTTGCCTTTTCAGGAAACTTTTGAATGGAGCGCATCATTGGTGCGCTCCGAAGTGTGCTCCAAAGCTCTCTCCAGCTGCGTGCACCTGCCCCGGCCGCGCACCCGGCCCCGCCCAGCTTCGCTCACCTGTCCCGGGCGTCTGGTGCGGAACCTTAGAGTAAGAAACATCACCGTGCACCTTGGCCAACGTGCGCGACTCGACCGAGCGCGCACTGGCCGAGGTGCACACCGATTTCACCTGGGTGCGCGCGCAGCACCTCGGGCGCACCGGGGTGCGCGCACAACGCCCGGGTTGCACCGTGGCCTGTGTGCTCGGGGCGCCTCGGGTGCGCGCTCGGTGTCGCCCCCGCGCGCGCGGTAGTGCGGGCAGCGCACCCCGGCCCGGCCCGGCCCCGACGAGAACGCAAACGGGCAAAAGGTTTATTCAAATAGCATTGCGACGCCCGGCGAAAAACTAAAAAAGGGTGCAACACCGGGACTTCCCGGGAGGTCACCCATCCCAGTACTACTCCGGCCCAAGCGCGCTTAACTGCGGAGTTCTGATGGGATCCGGTGCACTAACGCTGGTATGATCGCACCCGTTATGAGCTTGTCGCAGTGTGTACTTAGCAAACCGCGACCCACGTGCGAATCCACCCCGGCCACCCACCCCCGTCGAGGTGCACACCCTCCCTCGCGAAGTGCGCCCCGTTCGCCAAGTGTGAGCCCTGCCCGGGTGCGCGCACCTTGCTAGGGCGTCGGGTGTGCACCCGGCCCGGCCTACGTGCGTGCACCTGGAGGGGGCGTCGTGTGCGTGCAGTGTCCCGTCTGCAACGCGGTGCCCACACACCACCTCGGGCGCAACGACCTGCGCTCACATGTGGGCCGAGTGCACCTTGGTGCATGTTCGGGGCGCCTCGGGTGCACGCTCGATCTTGCCCCGGTGCACCAAGGCGCTCGGTTTGCCCCGGGTGCGCACTTGGTGCAAGGTGGGCACCCAAAATAGGGATCAAGCACCAAAACACAAGTTTCGGGATGCAAAATGGGACCCAAGGACCACAAATGCGTTCCAAGACCCATGATGGGTCCACGAGAACAAAAATGTGTTCCGAGACTTAATAAACAAATATTGGGTTTTAGGAGAAGAAACATGCTCTGATGCCCAAAACGAGAATCGACCCCGAAAAGGCCACAGGCCAAAAGTGGGATGCGAGACAAAAAAAAATGGGACCCGAGGACCAAAATTGGGTTCCCAGGTCGAAGACAGGGCAACCGGACAAGAAACGACCTCTAAGGCTCGAAATGAGTCCCGACGACTAAAACTTGACAAGAAGCACCCATCAGGCACCCAACTCGACACCCATGGGATGCCGACCCACCCGGGCTTCCACCTAGCACACCTTGGCACCCACCCACCCTCGCACCCAACCTCGCACCCAACTTAGCACCTTTGAACCCACATTGGCACTCACCCTGACCCTGGCACCTTGGAACCCACATTGGCACTCACCTTGACCCTGGCACCCACCTTTGCACTCACCTTGGGACCCACCCTGGCTCCCACCTCGGCACCCACCCAGACACCCACCTTGGTTCCTTGGCACCCACCTTGGATCCTTGGCACCCACCCCGACACCCACCTTGGCACGCAACTTGGCTACTTGCCACCCACCTTGGCTCCTTGACGCCCACCCCGACAACCACCCCGTGACCTACCCTGGCTAGGGTTGGTGCACACCCACCCTGGTGCCCACCTTGGCACCCACCCTATGACCCACCTTGGCACGCACCTTAGTACCCACCCCGTTACCCACCCTAGGACCCACCCCGTGACCCACCTTGGCCAGGGTGGGTGCCTTGGTGCGCACAACTTGCCTGGGCTGCACACCAGGGCGGGCTCAAGATGGCACCCGCGTTCCGTTTTTTTCACTATCTTTCAAAACGGAAATTTTAAAATCTCATTTTTTTCTTTTTTTTGCCTTTTCTGGAAATTAGTGAAGGCAGCGCATCAAAGGTGCGCAATGCTGGTGCGAACCCGGGAGCGCTCCGATGTGTGCTCCAAGGTGCGGCGTGCACGAAGTCCGAGCCCGGTTTGCCCCGGGTGCGCACCTCGCGTGCACCTTCGCCGGGGTGAGCACCTTGGCTGGGTTGCGCGCCCTGGTGCGTACCAAGGAGCGCTCTGAAGTGTGCTCCAAGGTGCGGCGTGCACGAAGTCGGAGCCCGGTTTGCCCCGGGTGTGCACCTCGGGTGCGCACCTCGCGTGCACCTTCGCTGCGGTGGGCACCTTGGCTGGGTTGCGCGCCTTGGTGGGCACCATGCAGTGCACGAAGTCGGAGCCCGGTTTGCCCCGGGCGCGCACCTCCGCCAGGGTGGGCACCTTGGTGCGCACAACTTGCCTGGGCTGCGCATCAGGAAGGGCTCAAGATGGCACCCGCGTTCCGTTTTTTTCACTATCTTTCAGAACGGAAATTTTAAAATATCGTTTTTTTTTGCCTTTTCTGGAAATTAGTGAAGGCAGCGCATCAAAGGTGCGCAACGCTGGTGCGAACCTGGGAGCGCTCCGATGTGTGCTCCAAGGTGCGGCGTGCACGAAGTCGGAGCCCGGTTTGCCTCGGGTGCGCCCTGGTGGGCACCATGGTGCGCACCAAGGAGCGCTCCGAAGTGTGCTCCAAGGTGCGGCCTGCACGAAGTCGGAGCCCGGTTTGCCCCGGGTGTGCACCTCGGGTGGGCACCTTGGTGCGCATGCCTTGCCTGGGCTGCGCACCAGGGCGGGCTCAAGATGGCACCCGCGTTCCTTTTTTTTCACTATCTTTCAAAACGGAAATTTTAAAATCTCATTTTTTTTTGCCTTTTTCTGGAAATTAGTGAAGGCAGCGCATCAAAGGTGCGCACCTCGCTGCCCACCACGGTGCGCAACGCCGGTGGGCACCCGGGAGTGCTTCGAAGTGTGCTCCAAGGTGCTGCGTGCACGTTGTCGGAGCCCGGTTTGCCCCGGGTGCGCACCTCGCGTGCACCTTCGTCGGGGTGGGCACCTTGGCTTGGTTTGCCCCGGCTGCGCTCCGAAGCGGGGTTATTGGAGCGCCGCCTCTTTTTTTGTCGGAGCGTTTGGTGGGGTTTCTCGCATTGGCTCTTCCGAGGCCCGGTTGCCACCCTGGCGCGCACGAAGTCGGAAGTAGGGTTAATTGCCCGGGTGCGCACCTTTGCCAGGGTGGCACCTTACCTGGGCTGCGCACCAGGGCGGGCTCAAGATGGCACGCGCGTTCCGTTTTTTTCACTATCTTTCAAAACGGAAATTTTAAAATCTCCTTTTTTTTTTGCCTTTTCTGGAAATTAGTGAAGGCAGCGCATCAAAGGTGCGCACCTCGCTGCCCACCTTGGTGTGCTCTGAGGTGCGCACCCGGGAGCGCTACGAAGTGTGCTCCAAGGTGCGGCGTGCACGTTGTCGGAGCCCGGTTTGCCCCGGGTGCGCACCTCGCCTGCACCTTGGCCGGGGTGGGCACCTTGGCTGGGTTTGCCCAGGGTGCGCTCCGAAGCGGGGTTACTGGAGCGCCCCCTCTTTTTTTGTCAGAGAGTTTGGTGGGGTTTCTCGCATTGGCTCTTCCCAGGCCCGGTTGTTGGGTGCGCTCCCACCCTGGCGCGCGCGAAGTTGGAAGTTGGGTTAATTGCCCGGGCGCGCACCTTCGCCAGGGTGGGCACCTTGGTGCGCAAACCTTGGCTGGGCTGCGCACCAGGGCGGGCTCAAGATGGCACCAGCATTCCCTTTTTCTCACTATCTTTCAAAACGGAAATTTTAAAATCTCGTTTTTTTTTTGCCTTTTATGGAAATTAGTGAAGGCATCGCATCAAAGGTGCGCACCTCGCTGCCCACCTTGGTGTGCTCCGAGGTGCCCACCACGGTGCGCAACGCCGGTGCGAACCCGGGAGCGCCCCGATGTGTGCTCCAAGGTGCGGCGTGCACGAAGTCGGACCCCGGTTTGCCCCGGGTGCGCACCTCGCGTGCACCTTGGTGCGCACACCTTGGCTGGGTTGCGCGGCCTGGTGGGCACCATGGTGCGCACCAAGGAGCGCTCCGAAGTGTGCTCCAAGGTGCGGCGTGCACGAAGTCGGAGCCCGGTTTGCCCCGGGTGCGCACCTTCGCCGCGGTGGGCACCATGGCGTGCACGAAGTCGGAGCCCGGTTTGCCCCGGGTGCGCACCTCGCGTGCACCTTCGCCGGGGTGGGCACCTCGGCTGGGTTGCGCGCCCTGGTGCGCACCAAGGAGCGCTCTGAAGTGTGCTCCAAGGTGCGGCGTGCACGAAGTCGGAGCCCGGTTTGCCCCGGGTGTGCACCTCGCGTGCACCTTCGCTGCGGTGGGCACCTTGGCTGGGTTGCGCGCCTTGGTGGGCACCATGCAGTGCACGAAGTCGGAGCCCGGTTTGCCCCGGGCGCGCACCTCCGCCAGGGTGGGCACCTTGGTGCGCACAACTTGCCTGGGCTGCGCACCAGGAAGGGCTCAAGATGGCACCCGCGTTCCGTTTTTTTCACTATCTTTCAGAACGGAAATTTTAAAATATCGTTTTTTTTTGCCTTTTCTGGAAATTAGTGAAGGCAGCGCATCAAAGGTGCGCAACGCTGGTGCGAACCTGGGAGCGCTCCGATGTGTGCTCCAAGGTGCGGCGTGCACGAAGTCGGACCCCGGTTTGCCCCGGGTGCGCACCTCGCGTGCACCTTGGTGCGCACACCTTGGCTGGGTTGCGCGCCCTGGTGGGCACCATGGTGCGCACCAAGGAGCGCTCCGAAGTGTGCTCCAAGGTGCGGCGTGCACGAAGTCGGAGCCCGGTTTGCCCCGGGTGCGCACCTCGCGTGCACCTTCGCCGCGGTGGGCACCATGGCGTGCACGAAGTCGGAGCCCGGTTTGCCCCGGGTGCGCACCTCGCGTGCACCTTCGCCGGGGTGGGCACCTTAGTGTGCAGACCTTGGCTGGGTTGCGCGCCCTGGTGGGCACCATGGTGCGCACCAAGGAGCGCTCCGAAGTGTGCTCCAAGGTGCGGCCTGCACGAAGTCGGAGCCCGGTTTGCCCCGGGTGTGCACCTCGGGTGGGCACCTTGGTGCGCATGCCTTGCCTGGGCTGCACACCAGGGCGGGCTCAAGATGGCACCCGCGTTCCTTTTTTTTCACTATCTTTCAAAACGGAAATTTTAAAATCTCATTTTTTTTTGCCTTTTTCTGGAAATTAGTGAAGGCAGCGCATCAAAGGTGCGCACCTCGCTGCCCACCACGGTGCGCAACGCCGGTGGGCACCCGGGAGTGCTTCGAAGTGTGCTCCAAGGTGCTGCGTGCACGTTGTCGGAGCCCGGTTTGCCCCGGGTGCGCACCTCGCGTGCACCTTCGTCGGGGTGGGCACCTTGGCTGGGTTTGCCCCGGCTGCGCTCCGAAGCGGGGTTATTGGAGCGCCGCCTCTTTTTTTGTCGGAGCGTTTGGTGGGGTTTCTCGCATTGGCTCTTCCGAGGCCCGGTTGCCACCCTGGCGCGCACGAAGTCGGAAGTAGGGTTAATTGCCCGGGTGCGCACCTTTGCCAGGGTGGGCACCTTACCTGGGCTGCGCACCAGGGCGGGCTCAAGATGGCACGCGCGTTCCGTTTTTTTCACTATCTTTCAAAACGGAAATTTTAAAATCTCCTTTTTTTTTTGCCTTTTCTGGAAATTAGTGAAGGCAGCGCATCAAAGGTGCGCACCTCGCTGCCCACCTTGGTGTGCTCTGAGGTGCGCACCCGGGAGCGCTACGAAGTGTGCTCCAAGGTGCGGCGTGCACGTTGTCGGAGCCCGGTTTGCCCCGGGTGCGCACCTCGCCTGCACCTTGGCCGGGGTGGGCACCTTGGCTGGGTTTGCCCAGGGTGCGCTCCGAAGCGGGGTTACTGGAGCGCCCCCTCTTTTTTTGTCAGAGCGTTTGGTGGGGTTTCTCGCATTGGCTCTTCCCAGGCCCGGTTGTTGGGTGCGCTCCCACCCTGGCGCGCGCGAAGTTGGAAGTTGGGTTAATTGCCCGGGCGCGCACCTTCGCCAGGGTGGGCACCTTGGTGCGCACACCTTGGCTGGGCTGCGCACCAGGGCGGGCTCAAGATGGCACCAGCATTCCCTTTTTCTCACTATCTTTCAAAACGGAAATTTTAAAATCTCGTTTTTTTTTTGCCTTTTATGGAAATTAGTGAAGGCATCGCATCAAAGGTGCGCACCTCGCTGCCCACCTTGGTGTGCTCCGAGGTGCCCACCACGGTGCGCAACGCCGGTGCGAACCCGGGAGCGCCCCGATGTGTGCTCCAAGGTGCGGCGTGCACGAAGTCGGACCCCGGTTTGCCCCGGGTGCGCACCTCGCGTGCACCTTGGTGCGCACACCTTGGCTGGGTTGCGCGGCCTGGTGGGCACCATGGTGCGCACCAAGGAGCGCTCCGAAGTGTGCTCCAAGGTGCGGCGTGCACGAAGTCGGAGCCCGGTTTGCCCCGGGTACGCACCTCGCGTGCACCTTCGCCGGGGTGGGCACCTCGGCTGGGTTGCGCGCCCTGGTGCGCACCAAGGAGCGCTCCGAAGTGTGCTCCAAGGTGCGGCGTGCACGAAGTCGGAGCCCGGTTTGCCCCGGGTGCGCACCTTCGCCGCGGTGCGCACCATGGCGTGCACGAAGTCGGAGCCCGGTTTGCCCCGGGTGCGCACCTCGCGTGCACCTTCGGCGGGGTTGCGCGCCCTGGTGGGCACCATGGTGCGCACCAAGGAGCGCTCCGAAGTGTGCTCCAAGGTGCGGCGTGCACGAAGTCGGAGCCCGGTTTGCCCCGGGTGCGCACCTCGCGTGCACCTTCGGCGGGGTTGCGCGCCCTGGTGGGCACCATGGTGCGCACCAAGGAGCGCTCCGAAGTGTGCTCCAAGGTGCGGCGTGCACGAAGTCGGAGCCCGGTTTGCCCCGGGTGCGCACCTCGCGTGCACCTTCGCCGCGGTGGGCACCATGGCGTGCACGAAGTCGGAGCCCGGTTTGCCCCGGGTGCGCACCTCGCGTGCACCTTCGCCGGGGTGGGCACCTCGGCTGGGTTGCGCGCCCTGGTGCGCACCAAGGAGCGCTCCGAAGTGTGCTCCAAGGTGCGGCGTGCACGAAGTCGGAGCCCGGTTTGCCCCGGGTGCGCACCTCGCGTGCACCTTCGCCAGGGTGGGCACCTCGGTGCGCACACCTTCTCAATGTTTTCTTGCCTTTTCTGGAAATTGGTGAAGGCAGCGCATCAAAGGTGCGCACCTCGGTGTGCTCCGAGGTGCGAACCCGAGAGCGCTCCGAGGTGCCCACGAAGTCGAAAGTCGGGTTAATTGCATTGTTTTCCCCGGGTGCGCTCCGAGGTGCGCAACATCGGCGCGCACCAAGGAGGGCTCCGAAGTGTGCTCCAAGGTGCGCACGATGGCGTGCACCTCTGGTGCGCACGATTCGGAGCTCGGTTTGACCGGGGTGCGCACACCTTGGCTGGGTTGCGCACCTTTTGTGCGCTCCAAGGTGCGCACGAAGTCGGAGCTCGGTTTGCCCCGGGTGCGCACCTTCGCCAGGGTGCGCACCTTGATGCGCACGCCTTGGCTGGGCTGCGCACCTTGGTGGGCGCCATGGTGCGCACCTTTCGTGCGCTCCAAGGTGCGCACGAAGTCGGAGCTCGGTTTGCCCCGGGTGCGCACCTTGGTGGGCGCCATGGTGCACTCCGAGGTGCCCAAGATTGGTGCGCACCAAGGAGCGCTCCGAAGTGCGCTCCAAGGTGCGCGCGAAGTCGAAAGTTGGGTTAATTGTCCGGTTTGCCTCGGGTGCGCACCTTGCGTGCACCTTCGCCAGGGTGGGCGCCTTGGTGCGCACACCTTGGCTGGGCTGCGCACACCTTGGCACCCGCGTTTCCTTCATTTTAAATTTTTTTTTTTTACAATCTCTCAAGTGGGAAATTCTATAATCTCAACTTTTTTTGCCTTTTCAGGAAACTTTTGAATGGAGCGCATCATTGGTGCGCTCCGAAGTGTGCTCCAAAGCTCTCTCCAGCTGCGTGCACCTGCCCCGGCCGCGCACCCGGCCCCGCCCAGCTTCGCTCACCTGTCCCGGGCGTCTGGTGCGGAACCTTAGAGTAAGAAACATCACCGTGCACCTTGGCCAACGTGCGCGACTCGACCGAGCGCGCACTGGCCGAGGTGCACACCGATTTCACCTGGGTGCGCGCGCAGCACCTCGGGCGCACCGGGGTGCGCGCACAACGCCCGGGTTGCACCGTGGCCTGTGTGCTCGGGGCGCCTCGGGTGCGCGCTCGGTGTCGCCCCCGCGCGCGCGGTAGTGCGGGCAGCGCACCCCGGCCCGGCCCGGCCCCGACGAGAACGCAAACGGGCAAAAGGTTTATTCAAATAGCATTGCGACGCCCGGCGAAAAACTAAAAAAGGGTGCAACACCGGGACTTCCCGGGAGGTCACCCATCCCAGTACTACTCCGGCCCAAGCGCGCTTAACTGCGGAGTTCTGATGGGATCCGGTGCACTAACGCTGGTATGATCGCACCCGTTATGAGCTTGTCGCAGTGTGTACTTAGCAAACCGCGACCCACGTGCGAATCCACCCCGGCCACCCACCCCCGTCGAGGTGCACACCCTCCCTCGCGAAGTGCGCCCCGTTCGCCAAGTGTGAGCCCTGCCCGGGTGCGCGCACCTTGCTAGGGCGTCGGGTGTGCACCCGGCCCGGCCTACGTGCGTGCACCTGGAGGGGGCGTCGTGTGCGTGCAGTGTCCCGTCTGCAACGCGGTGCCCACACACCACCTCGGGCGCAACGACCTGCGCTCACATGTGGGCCGAGTGCACCTTGGTGCATGTTCGGGGCGCCTCGGGTGCACGCTCGATCTTGCCCCGGTGCACCAAGGCGCTCGGTTTGCCCCGGGTGCGCACTTGGTGCAAGGTGGGCACCCAAAATAGGGATCAAGCACCAAAACACAAGTTTCGGGATGCAAAATGGGACCCAAGGACCACAAATGCGTTCCAAGACCCATGATGGGTCCACGAGAACAAAAATGTGTTCCGAGACTTAATAAACAAATATTGGGTTTTAGGAGAAGAAACATGCTCTGATGCCCAAAACGAGAATCGACCCCGAAAAGGCCACAGGCCAAAAGTGGGATGCGAGACAAAAAAAAATGGGACCCGAGGACCAAAATTGGGTTCCCAGGTCGAAGACAGGGCAACCGGACAAGAAACGACCTCTAAGGCTCGAAATGAGTCCCGACGACTAAAACTTGACAAGAAGCACCCATCAGGCACCCAACTCGACACCCATGGGATGCCGACCCACCCGGGCTTCCACCTAGCACACCTTGGCACCCACCCACCCTCGCACCCAACCTCGCACCCAACTTAGCACCTTTGAACCCACATTGGCACTCACCCTGACCCTGGCACCTTGGAACCCACATTGGCACTCACCTTGACCCTGGCACCCACCTTTGCACTCACCTTGGGACCCACCCTGGCTCCCACCTCGGCACCCACCCAGACACCCACCTTGGTTCCTTGGCACCCACCTTGGATCCTTGGCACCCACCCCGACACCCACCTTGGCACGCAACTTGGCTACTTGCCACCCACCTTGGCTCCTTGACGCCCACCCCGACAACCACCCCGTGACCTACCCTGGCTAGGGTTGGTGCACACCCACCCTGGTGCCCACCTTGGCACCCACCCTATGACCCACCTTGGCACGCACCTTAGTACCCACCCCGTTACCCACCCTAGGACCCACCCCGTGACCCACCTTGGCCAGGGTGGGTGCCTTGGTGCGCACAACTTGCCTGGGCTGCACACCAGGGCGGGCTCAAGATGGCACCCGCGTTCCGTTTTTTTCACTATCTTTCAAAACGGAAATTTTAAAATCTCATTTTTTTCTTTTTTTTGCCTTTTCTGGAAATTAGTGAAGGCAGCGCATCAAAGGTGCGCAATGCTGGTGCGAACCCGGGAGCGCTCCGATGTGTGCTCCAAGGTGCGGCGTGCACGAAGTCCGAGCCCGGTTTGCCCCGGGTGCGCACCTCGCGTGCACCTTCGCCGGGGTGAGCACCTTGGCTGGGTTGCGCGCCCTGGTGCGTACCAAGGAGCGCTCTGAAGTGTGCTCCAAGGTGCGGCGTGCACGAAGTCGGAGCCCGGTTTGCCCCGGGTGTGCACCTCGGGTGCGCACCTCGCGTGCACCTTCGCTGCGGTGGGCACCTTGGCTGGGTTGCGCGCCTTGGTGGGCACCATGCAGTGCACGAAGTCGGAGCCCGGTTTGCCCCGGGCGCGCACCTCCGCCAGGGTGGGCACCTTGGTGCGCACAACTTGCCTGGGCTGCGCATCAGGAAGGGCTCAAGATGGCACCCGCGTTCCGTTTTTTTCACTATCTTTCAGAACGGAAATTTTAAAATATCGTTTTTTTTTGCCTTTTCTGGAAATTAGTGAAGGCAGCGCATCAAAGGTGCGCAACGCTGGTGCGAACCTGGGAGCGCTCCGATGTGTGCTCCAAGGTGCGGCGTGCACGAAGTCGGAGCCCGGTTTGCCTCGGGTGCGCCCTGGTGGGCACCATGGTGCGCACCAAGGAGCGCTCCGAAGTGTGCTCCAAGGTGCGGCCTGCACGAAGTCGGAGCCCGGTTTGCCCCGGGTGTGCACCTCGGGTGGGCACCTTGGTGCGCATGCCTTGCCTGGGCTGCGCACCAGGGCGGGCTCAAGATGGCACCCGCGTTCCTTTTTTTTCACTATCTTTCAAAACGGAAATTTTAAAATCTCATTTTTTTTTGCCTTTTTCTGGAAATTAGTGAAGGCAGCGCATCAAAGGTGCGCACCTCGCTGCCCACCACGGTGCGCAACGCCGGTGGGCACCCGGGAGTGCTTCGAAGTGTGCTCCAAGGTGCTGCGTGCACGTTGTCGGAGCCCGGTTTGCCCCGGGTGCGCACCTCGCGTGCACCTTCGTCGGGGTGGGCACCTTGGCTTGGTTTGCCCCGGCTGCGCTCCGAAGCGGGGTTATTGGAGCGCCGCCTCTTTTTTTGTCGGAGCGTTTGGTGGGGTTTCTCGCATTGGCTCTTCCGAGGCCCGGTTGCCACCCTGGCGCGCACGAAGTCGGAAGTAGGGTTAATTGCCCGGGTGCGCACCTTTGCCAGGGTGGCACCTTACCTGGGCTGCGCACCAGGGCGGGCTCAAGATGGCACGCGCGTTCCGTTTTTTTCACTATCTTTCAAAACGGAAATTTTAAAATCTCCTTTTTTTTTTGCCTTTTCTGGAAATTAGTGAAGGCAGCGCATCAAAGGTGCGCACCTCGCTGCCCACCTTGGTGTGCTCTGAGGTGCGCACCCGGGAGCGCTACGAAGTGTGCTCCAAGGTGCGGCGTGCACGTTGTCGGAGCCCGGTTTGCCCCGGGTGCGCACCTCGCCTGCACCTTGGCCGGGGTGGGCACCTTGGCTGGGTTTGCCCAGGGTGCGCTCCGAAGCGGGGTTACTGGAGCGCCCCCTCTTTTTTTGTCAGAGAGTTTGGTGGGGTTTCTCGCATTGGCTCTTCCCAGGCCCGGTTGTTGGGTGCGCTCCCACCCTGGCGCGCGCGAAGTTGGAAGTTGGGTTAATTGCCCGGGCGCGCACCTTCGCCAGGGTGGGCACCTTGGTGCGCAAACCTTGGCTGGGCTGCGCACCAGGGCGGGCTCAAGATGGCACCAGCATTCCCTTTTTCTCACTATCTTTCAAAACGGAAATTTTAAAATCTCGTTTTTTTTTTGCCTTTTATGGAAATTAGTGAAGGCATCGCATCAAAGGTGCGCACCTCGCTGCCCACCTTGGTGTGCTCCGAGGTGCCCACCACGGTGCGCAACGCCGGTGCGAACCCGGGAGCGCCCCGATGTGTGCTCCAAGGTGCGGCGTGCACGAAGTCGGACCCCGGTTTGCCCCGGGTGCGCACCTCGCGTGCACCTTGGTGCGCACACCTTGGCTGGGTTGCGCGGCCTGGTGGGCACCATGGTGCGCACCAAGGAGCGCTCCGAAGTGTGCTCCAAGGTGCGGCGTGCACGAAGTCGGAGCCCGGTTTGCCCCGGGTGCGCACCTTCGCCGCGGTGGGCACCATGGCGTGCACGAAGTCGGAGCCCGGTTTGCCCCGGGTGCGCACCTCGCGTGCACCTTCGCCGGGGTGGGCACCTCGGCTGGGTTGCGCGCCCTGGTGCGCACCAAGGAGCGCTCTGAAGTGTGCTCCAAGGTGCGGCGTGCACGAAGTCGGAGCCCGGTTTGCCCCGGGTGTGCACCTCGCGTGCACCTTCGCTGCGGTGGGCACCTTGGCTGGGTTGCGCGCCTTGGTGGGCACCATGCAGTGCACGAAGTCGGAGCCCGGTTTGCCCCGGGCGCGCACCTCCGCCAGGGTGGGCACCTTGGTGCGCACAACTTGCCTGGGCTGCGCACCAGGAAGGGCTCAAGATGGCACCCGCGTTCCGTTTTTTTCACTATCTTTCAGAACGGAAATTTTAAAATATCGTTTTTTTTTGCCTTTTCTGGAAATTAGTGAAGGCAGCGCATCAAAGGTGCGCAACGCTGGTGCGAACCTGGGAGCGCTCCGATGTGTGCTCCAAGGTGCGGCGTGCACGAAGTCGGACCCCGGTTTGCCCCGGGTGCGCACCTCGCGTGCACCTTGGTGCGCACACCTTGGCTGGGTTGCGCGCCCTGGTGGGCACCATGGTGCGCACCAAGGAGCGCTCCGAAGTGTGCTCCAAGGTGCGGCGTGCACGAAGTCGGAGCCCGGTTTGCCCCGGGTGCGCACCTCGCGTGCACCTTCGCCGCGGTGGGCACCATGGCGTGCACGAAGTCGGAGCCCGGTTTGCCCCGGGTGCGCACCTCGCGTGCACCTTCGCCGGGGTGGGCACCTTAGTGTGCAGACCTTGGCTGGGTTGCGCGCCCTGGTGGGCACCATGGTGCGCACCAAGGAGCGCTCCGAAGTGTGCTCCAAGGTGCGGCCTGCACGAAGTCGGAGCCCGGTTTGCCCCGGGTGTGCACCTCGGGTGGGCACCTTGGTGCGCATGCCTTGCCTGGGCTGCGCACCAGGGCGGGCTCAAGATGGCACCCGCGTTCCTTTTTTTTCACTATCTTTCAAAACGGAAATTTTAAAATCTCATTTTTTTTTGCCTTTTTCTGGAAATTAGTGAAGGCAGCGCATCAAAGGTGCGCACCTCGCTGCCCACCACGGTGCGCAACGCCGGTGGGCACCCGGGAGTGCTTCGAAGTGTGCTCCAAGGTGCTGCGTGCACGTTGTCGGAGCCCGGTTTGCCCCGGGTGCGCACCTCGCGTGCACCTTCGTCGGGGTGGGCACCTTGGCTGGGTTTGCCCCGGCTGCGCTCCGAAGCGGGGTTATTGGAGCGCCGCCTCTTTTTTTGTCGGAGCGTTTGGTGGGGTTTCTCGCATTGGCTCTTCCGAGGCCCGGTTGCCACCCTGGCGCGCACGAAGTCGGAAGTAGGGTTAATTGCCCGGGTGCGCACCTTTGCCAGGGTGGGCACCTTACCTGGGCTGCGCACCAGGGCGGGCTCAAGATGGCACGCGCGTTCCGTTTTTTTCACTATCTTTCAAAACGGAAATTTTAAAATCTCCTTTTTTTTTTGCCTTTTCTGGAAATTAGTGAAGGCAGCGCATCAAAGGTGCGCACCTCGCTGCCCACCTTGGTGTGCTCTGAGGTGCGCACCCGGGAGCGCTACGAAGTGTGCTCCAAGGTGCGGCGTGCACGTTGTCGGAGCCCGGTTTGCCTCGGGTGCGCACCTCGCCTGCACCTTGGCCGGGGTGGGCACCTTGGCTGGGTTTGCCCAGGGTGCGCTCCGAAGCGGGGTTACTGGAGCGCCCCCTCTTTTTTTGTCAGAGCGTTTGGTGGGGTTTCTCGCATTGGCTCTTCCCAGGCCCGGTTGTTGGGTGCGCTCCCACCCTGGCGCGCGCGAAGTTGGAAGTTGGGTTAATTGCCCGGGCGCGCACCTTCGCCAGGGTGGGCACCTTGGTGCGCACACCTTGGCTGGGCTGCGCACCAGGGCGGGCTCAAGATGGCACCAGCATTCCCTTTTTCTCACTATCTTTCAAAACGGAAATTTTAAAATCTCGTTTTTTTTTTGCCTTTTATGGAAATTAGTGAAGGCATCGCATCAAAGGTGCGCACCTCGCTGCCCACCTTGGTGTGCTCCGAGGTGCCCACCACGGTGCGCAACGCCGGTGCGAACCCGGGAGCGCCCCGATGTGTGCTCCAAGGTGCGGCGTGCACGAAGTCGGACCCCGGTTTGCCCCGGGTGCGCACCTCGCGTGCACCTTGGTGCGCACACCTTGGCTGGGTTGCGCGGCCTGGTGGGCACCATGGTGCGCACCAAGGAGCGCTCCGAAGTGTGCTCCAAGGTGCGGCGTGCACGAAGTCGGAGCCCGGTTTGCCCCGGGTACGCACCTCGCGTGCACCTTCGCCGGGGTGGGCACCTCGGCTGGGTTGCGCGCCCTGGTGCGCACCAAGGAGCGCTCCGAAGTGTGCTCCAAGGTGCGGCGTGCACGAAGTCGGAGCCCGGTTTGCCCCGGGTGCGCACCTTCGCCGCGGTGCGCACCATGGCGTGCACGAAGTCGGAGCCCGGTTTGCCCCGGGTGCGCACCTCGCGTGCACCTTCGGCGGGGTTGCGCGCCCTGGTGGGCACCATGGTGCGCACCAAGGAGCGCTCCGAAGTGTGCTCCAAGGTGCGGCGTGCACGAAGTCGGAGCCCGGTTTGCCCCGGGTGCGCACCTCGCGTGCACCTTCGGCGGGGTTGCGCGCCCTGGTGGGCACCATGGTGCGCACCAAGGAGCGCTCCGAAGTGTGCTCCAAGGTGCGGCGTGCACGAAGTCGGAGCCCGGTTTGCCCCGGGTGCGCACCTCGCGTGCACCTTCGCCGCGGTGGGCACCATGGCGTGCACGAAGTCGGAGCCCGGTTTGCCCCGGGTGCGCACCTCGCGTGCACCTTCGCCGGGGTGGGCACCTCGGCTGGGTTGCGCGCCCTGGTGCGCACCAAGGAGCGCTCCGAAGTGTGCTCCAAGGTGCGGCGTGCACGAAGTCGGAGCCCGGTTTGCCCCGGGTGCGCACCTCGCGTGCACCTTCGCCAGGGTGGGCACCTCGGTGCGCACACCTTCTCAATGTTTTCTTGCCTTTTCTGGAAATTGGTGAAGGCAGCGCATCAAAGGTGCGCACCTCGGTGTGCTCCGAGGTGCGAACCCGAGAGCGCTCCGAGGTGCCCACGAAGTCGAAAGTCGGGTTAATTGCATTGTTTTCCCCGGGTGCGCTCCGAGGTGCGCAACATCGGCGCGCACCAAGGAGGGCTCCGAAGTGTGCTCCAAGGTGCGCACGATGGCGTGCACCTCTGGTGCGCACGATTCGGAGCTCGGTTTGACCGGGGTGCGCACACCTTGGCTGGGTTGCGCACCTTTTGTGCGCTCCAAGGTGCGCACGAAGTCGGAGCTCGGTTTGCCCCGGGTGCGCACCTTCGCCAGGGTGCGCACCTTGATGCGCACGCCTTGGCTGGGCTGCGCACCTTGGTGGGCGCCATGGTGCGCACCTTTCGTGCGCTCCAAGGTGCGCACGAAGTCGGAGCTCGGTTTGCCCCGGGTGCGCACCTTGGTGGGCGCCATGGTGCACTCCGAGGTGCCCAAGATTGGTGCGCACCAAGGAGCGCTCCGAAGTGCGCTCCAAGGTGCGCGCGAAGTCGAAAGTTGGGTTAATTGTCCGGTTTGCCTCGGGTGCGCACCTTGCGTGCACCTTCGCCAGGGTGGGCGCCTTGGTGCGCACACCTTGGCTGGGCTGCGCACACCTTGGCACCCGCGTTTCCTTCATTTTAAATTTTTTTTTTTTACAATCTCTCAAGTGGGAAATTCTATAATCTCAACTTTTTTTGCCTTTTCAGGAAACTTTTGAATGGAGCGCATCATTGGTGCGCTCCGAAGTGTGCTCCAAAGCTCTCTCCAGCTGCGTGCACCTGCCCCGGCCGCGCACCCGGCCCCGCCCAGCTTCGCTCACCTGTCCCGGGCGTCTGGTGCGGAACCTTAGAGTAAGAAACATCACCGTGCACCTTGGCCAACGTGCGCGACTCGACCGAGCGCGCACTGGCCGAGGTGCACACCGATTTCACCTGGGTGCGCGCGCAGCACCTCGGGCGCACCGGGGTGCGCGCACAACGCCCGGGTTGCACCGTGGCCTGTGTGCTCGGGGCGCCTCGGGTGCGCGCTCGGTGTCGCCCCCGCGCGCGCGGTAGTGCGGGCAGCGCACCCCGGCCCGGCCCGGCCCCGACGAGAACGCAAACGGGCAAAAGGTTTATTCAAATAGCATTGCGACGCCCGGCGAAAAACTAAAAAAGGGTGCAACACCGGGACTTCCCGGGAGGTCACCCATCCCAGTACTACTCCGGCCCAAGCGCGCTTAACTGCGGAGTTCTGATGGGATCCGGTGCACTAACGCTGGTATGATCGCACCCGTTATGAGCTTGTCGCAGTGTGTACTTAGCAAACCGCGACCCACGTGCGAATCCACCCCGGCCACCCACCCCCGTCGAGGTGCACACCCTCCCTCGCGAAGTGCGCCCCGTTCGCCAAGTGTGAGCCCTGCCCGGGTGCGCGCACCTTGCTAGGGCGTCGGGTGTGCACCCGGCCCGGCCTACGTGCGTGCACCTGGAGGGGGCGTCGTGTGCGTGCAGTGTCCCGTCTGCAACGCGGTGCCCACACACCACCTCGGGCGCAACGACCTGCGCTCACATGTGGGCCGAGTGCACCTTGGTGCATGTTCGGGGCGCCTCGGGTGCACGCTCGATCTTGCCCCGGTGCACCAAGGCGCTCGGTTTGCCCCGGGTGCGCACTTGGTGCAAGGTGGGCACCCAAAATAGGGATCAAGCACCAAAACACAAGTTTCGGGATGCAAAATGGGACCCAAGGACCACAAATGCGTTCCAAGACCCATGATGGGTCCACGAGAACAAAAATGTGTTCCGAGACTTAATAAACAAATATTGGGTTTTAGGAGAAGAAACATGCTCTGATGCCCAAAACGAGAATCGACCCCGAAAAGGCCACAGGCCAAAAGTGGGATGCGAGACAAAAAAAAATGGGACCCGAGGACCAAAATTGGGTTCCCAGGTCGAAGACAGGGCAACCGGACAAGAAACGACCTCTAAGGCTCGAAATGAGTCCCGACGACTAAAACTTGACAAGAAGCACCCATCAGGCACCCAACTCGACACCCATGGGATGCCGACCCACCCGGGCTTCCACCTAGCACACCTTGGCACCCACCCACCCTCGCACCCAACCTCGCACCCAACTTAGCACCTTTGAACCCACATTGGCACTCACCCTGACCCTGGCACCTTGGAACCCACATTGGCACTCACCTTGACCCTGGCACCCACCTTTGCACTCACCTTGGGACCCACCCTGGCTCCCACCTCGGCACCCACCCAGACACCCACCTTGGTTCCTTGGCACCCACCTTGGATCCTTGGCACCCACCCCGACACCCACCTTGGCACGCAACTTGGCTACTTGCCACCCACCTTGGCTCCTTGACGCCCACCCCGACAACCACCCCGTGACCTACCCTGGCTAGGGTTGGTGCACACCCACCCTGGTGCCCACCTTGGCACCCACCCTATGACCCACCTTGGCACGCACCTTAGTACCCACCCCGTTACCCACCCTAGGACCCACCCCGTGACCCACCTTGGCCAGGGTGGGTGCCTTGGTGCGCACAACTTGCCTGGGCTGCACACCAGGGCGGGCTCAAGATGGCACCCGCGTTCCGTTTTTTTCACTATCTTTCAAAACGGAAATTTTAAAATCTCATTTTTTTCTTTTTTTTGCCTTTTCTGGAAATTAGTGAAGGCAGCGCATCAAAGGTGCGCAATGCTGGTGCGAACCCGGGAGCGCTCCGATGTGTGCTCCAAGGTGCGGCGTGCACGAAGTCCGAGCCCGGTTTGCCCCGGGTGCGCACCTCGCGTGCACCTTCGCCGGGGTGAGCACCTTGGCTGGGTTGCGCGCCCTGGTGCGTACCAAGGAGCGCTCTGAAGTGTGCTCCAAGGTGCGGCGTGCACGAAGTCGGAGCCCGGTTTGCCCCGGGTGTGCACCTCGGGTGCGCACCTCGCGTGCACCTTCGCTGCGGTGGGCACCTTGGCTGGGTTGCGCGCCTTGGTGGGCACCATGCAGTGCACGAAGTCGGAGCCCGGTTTGCCCCGGGCGCGCACCTCCGCCAGGGTGGGCACCTTGGTGCGCACAACTTGCCTGGGCTGCGCATCAGGAAGGGCTCAAGATGGCACCCGCGTTCCGTTTTTTTCACTATCTTTCAGAACGGAAATTTTAAAATATCGTTTTTTTTTGCCTTTTCTGGAAATTAGTGAAGGCAGCGCATCAAAGGTGCGCAACGCTGGTGCGAACCTGGGAGCGCTCCGATGTGTGCTCCAAGGTGCGGCGTGCACGAAGTCGGAGCCCGGTTTGCCTCGGGTGCGCCCTGGTGGGCACCATGGTGCGCACCAAGGAGCGCTCCGAAGTGTGCTCCAAGGTGCGGCCTGCACGAAGTCGGAGCCCGGTTTGCCCCGGGTGTGCACCTCGGGTGGGCACCTTGGTGCGCATGCCTTGCCTGGGCTGCGCACCAGGGCGGGCTCAAGATGGCACCCGCGTTCCTTTTTTTTCACTATCTTTCAAAACGGAAATTTTAAAATCTCATTTTTTTTTGCCTTTTTCTGGAAATTAGTGAAGGCAGCGCATCAAAGGTGCGCACCTCGCTGCCCACCACGGTGCGCAACGCCGGTGGGCACCCGGGAGTGCTTCGAAGTGTGCTCCAAGGTGCTGCGTGCACGTTGTCGGAGCCCGGTTTGCCCCGGGTGCGCACCTCGCGTGCACCTTCGTCGGGGTGGGCACCTTGGCTTGGTTTGCCCCGGCTGCGCTCCGAAGCGGGGTTATTGGAGCGCCGCCTCTTTTTTTGTCGGAGCGTTTGGTGGGGTTTCTCGCATTGGCTCTTCCGAGGCCCGGTTGCCACCCTGGCGCGCACGAAGTCGGAAGTAGGGTTAATTGCCCGGGTGCGCACCTTTGCCAGGGTGGCACCTTACCTGGGCTGCGCACCAGGGCGGGCTCAAGATGGCACGCGCGTTCCGTTTTTTTCACTATCTTTCAAAACGGAAATTTTAAAATCTCCTTTTTTTTTTGCCTTTTCTGGAAATTAGTGAAGGCAGCGCATCAAAGGTGCGCACCTCGCTGCCCACCTTGGTGTGCTCTGAGGTGCGCACCCGGGAGCGCTACGAAGTGTGCTCCAAGGTGCGGCGTGCACGTTGTCGGAGCCCGGTTTGCCCCGGGTGCGCACCTCGCCTGCACCTTGGCCGGGGTGGGCACCTTGGCTGGGTTTGCCCAGGGTGCGCTCCGAAGCGGGGTTACTGGAGCGCCCCCTCTTTTTTTGTCAGAGAGTTTGGTGGGGTTTCTCGCATTGGCTCTTCCCAGGCCCGGTTGTTGGGTGCGCTCCCACCCTGGCGCGCGCGAAGTTGGAAGTTGGGTTAATTGCCCGGGCGCGCACCTTCGCCAGGGTGGGCACCTTGGTGCGCAAACCTTGGCTGGGCTGCGCACCAGGGCGGGCTCAAGATGGCACCAGCATTCCCTTTTTCTCACTATCTTTCAAAACGGAAATTTTAAAATCTCGTTTTTTTTTGCCTTTTATGGAAATTAGTGAAGGCATCGCATCAAAGGTGCGCACCTCGCTGCCCACCTTGGTGTGCTCCGAGGTGCCCACCACGGTGCGCAACGCCGGTGCGAACCCGGGAGCGCCCCGATGTGTGCTCCAAGGTGCGGCGTGCACGAAGTCGGACCCCGGTTTGCCCCGGGTGCGCACCTCGCGTGCACCTTGGTGCGCACACCTTGGCTGGGTTGCGCGGCCTGGTGGGCACCATGGTGCGCACCAAGGAGCGCTCCGAAGTGTGCTCCAAGGTGCGGCGTGCACGAAGTCGGAGCCCGGTTTGCCCCGGGTGCGCACCTTCGCCGCGGTGGGCACCATGGCGTGCACGAAGTCGGAGCCCGGTTTGCCCCGGGTGCGCACCTCGCGTGCACCTTCGCCGGGGTGGGCACCTCGGCTGGGTTGCGCGCCCTGGTGCGCACCAAGGAGCGCTCTGAAGTGTGCTCCAAGGTGCGGCGTGCACGAAGTCGGAGCCCGGTTTGCCCCGGGTGTGCACCTCGCGTGCACCTTCGCTGCGGTGGGCACCTTGGCTGGGTTGCGCGCCTTGGTGGGCACCATGCAGTGCACGAAGTCGGAGCCCGGTTTGCCCCGGGCGCGCACCTCCGCCAGGGTGGGCACCTTGGTGCGCACAACTTGCCTGGGCTGCGCACCAGGAAGGGCTCAAGATGGCACCCGCGTTCCGTTTTTTTCACTATCTTTCAGAACGGAAATTTTAAAATATCGTTTTTTTTTGCCTTTTCTGGAAATTAGTGAAGGCAGCGCATCAAAGGTGCGCAACGCTGGTGCGAACCTGGGAGCGCTCCGATGTGTGCTCCAAGGTGCGGCGTGCACGAAGTCGGACCCCGGTTTGCCCCGGGTGCGCACCTCGCGTGCACCTTGGTGCGCACACCTTGGCTGGGTTGCGCGCCCTGGTGGGCACCATGGTGCGCACCAAGGAGCGCTCCGAAGTGTGCTCCAAGGTGCGGCGCGCACGAAGTCGGAGCCCGGTTTGCCCCGGGTGCGCACCTCGCGTGCACCTTCGCCGCGGTGGGCACCATGGCGTGCACGAAGTCGGAGCCCGGTTTGCCCCGGGTGCGCACCTCGCGTGCACCTTCGCCGGGGTGGGCACCTTAGTGTGCAGACCTTGGCTGGGTTGCGCGCCCTGGTGGGCACCATGGTGCGCACCAAGGAGCGCTCCGAAGTGTGCTCCAAGGTGCGGCCTGCACGAAGTCGGAGCCCGGTTTGCCCCGGGTGTGCACCTCGGGTGGGCACCTTGGTGCGCATGCCTTGCCTGGGCTGCGCACCAGGGCGGGCTCAAGATGGCACCCGCGTTCCTTTTTTTTCACTATCTTTCAAAACGGAAATTTTAAAATCTCATTTTTTTTTGCCTTTTTCTGGAAATTAGTGAAGGCAGCGCATCAAAGGTGCGCACCTCGCTGCCCACCACGGTGCGCAACGCCGGTGGGCACCCGGGAGTGCTTCGAAGTGTGCTCCAAGGTGCTGCGTGCACGTTGTCGGAGCCCGGTTTGCCCCGGGTGCGCACCTCGCGTGCACCTTCGTCGGTGTGGGCACCTTGGCTGGGTTTGCCCCGGCTGCGCTCCGAAGCGGGGTTATTGGAGCGCCGCCTCTTTTTTTGTCGGAGCGTTTGGTGGGGTTTCTCGCATTGGCTCTTCCGAGGCCCGGTTGCCACCCTGGCGCGCACGAAGTCGGAAGTAGGGTTAATTGCCCGGGTGCGCACCTTTGCCAGGGTGGGCACCTTACCTGGGCTGCGCACCAGGGCGGGCTCAAGATGGCACGCGCGTTCCGTTTTTTTCACTATCTTTCAAAACGGAAATTTTAAAATCTCCTTTTTTTTTTGCCTTTTCTGGAAATTAGTGAAGGCAGCGCATCAAAGGTGCGCACCTCGCTGCCCACCTTGGTGTGCTCTGAGGTGCGCACCCGGGAGCGCTACGAAGTGTGCTCCAAGGTGCGGCGTGCACGTTGTCGGAGCCCGGTTTGCCCCGGGTGCGCACCTCGCCTGCACCTTGGCCGGGGTGGGCACCTTGGCTGGGTTTGCCCAGGGTGCGCTCCGAAGCGGGGTTACTGGAGCGCCCCCTCTTTTTTTGTCAGAGCGTTTGGTGGGGTTTCTCGCATTGGCTCTTCCCAGGCCCGGTTGTTGGGTGCGCTCCCACCCTGGCGCGCGCGAAGTTGGAAGTTGGGTTAATTGCCCGGGCGCGCACCTTCGCCAGGGTGGGCACCTTGGTGCGCACACCTTGGCTGGGCTGCGCACCAGGGCGGGCTCAAGATGGCACCAGCATTCCCTTTTTCTCACTATCTTTCAAAACGGAAATTTTAAAATCTCGTTTTTTTTTTGCCTTTTATGGAAATTAGTGAAGGCATCGCATCAAAGGTGCGCACCTCGCTGCCCACCTTGGTGTGCTCCGAGGTGCCCACCACGGTGCGCAACGCCGGTGCGAACCCGGGAGCGCCCCGATGTGTGCTCCAAGGTGCGGCGTGCACGAAGTCGGACCCCGGTTTGCCCCGGGTGCGCACCTCGCGTGCACCTTGGTGCGCACACCTTGGCTGGGTTGCGCGGCCTGGTGGGCACCATGGTGCGCACCAAGGAGCGCTCCGAAGTGTGCTCCAAGGTGCGGCGTGCACGAAGTCGGAGCCCGGTTTGCCCCGGGTACGCACCTCGCGTGCACCTTCGCCGGGGTGGGCACCTCGGCTGGGTTGCGCGCCCTGGTGCGCACCAAGGAGCGCTCCGAAGTGTGCTCCAAGGTGCGGCGTGCACGAAGTCGGAGCCCGGTTTGCCCCGGGTGCGCACCTTCGCCGCGGTGCGCACCATGGCGTGCACGAAGTCGGAGCCCGGTTTGCCCCGGGTGCGCACCTCGCGTGCACCTTCGGCGGGGTTGCGCGCCCTGGTGGGCACCATGGTGCGCACCAAGGAGCGCTCCGAAGTGTGCTCCAAGGTGCGGCGTGCACGAAGTCGGAGCCCGGTTTGCCCCGGGTGCGCACCTCGCGTGCACCTTCGGCGGGGTTGCGCGCCCTGGTGGGCACCATGGTGCGCACCAAGGAGCGCTCCGAAGTGTGCTCCAAGGTGCGGCGTGCACGAAGTCGGAGCCCGGTTTGCCCCGGGTGCGCACCTCGCGTGCACCTTCGCCGCGGTGGGCACCATGGCGTGCACGAAGTCGGAGCCCGGTTTGCCCCGGGTGCGCACCTCGCGTGCACCTTCGCCGGGGTGGGCACCTCGGCTGGGTTGCGCGCCCTGGTGCGCACCAAGGAGCGCTCCGAAGTGTGCTCCAAGGTGCGGCGTGCACGAAGTCGGAGCCCGGTTTGCCCCGGGTGCGCACCTCGCGTGCACCTTCGCCAGGGTGGGCACCTCGGTGCGCACACCTTCTCAATGTTTTCTTGCCTTTTCTGGAAATTGGTGAAGGCAGCGCATCAAAGGTGCGCACCTCGGTGTGCTCCGAGGTGCGAACCCGAGAGCGCTCCGAGGTGCCCACGAAGTCGAAAGTCGGGTTAATTGCATTGTTTTCCCCGGGTGCGCTCCGAGGTGCGCAACATCGGCGCGCACCAAGGAGGGCTCCGAAGTGTGCTCCAAGGTGCGCACGATGGCGTGCACCTCTGGTGCGCACGATTCGGAGCTCGGTTTGACCGGGGTGCGCACACCTTGGCTGGGTTGCGCACCTTTTGTGCGCTCCAAGGTGCGCACGAAGTCGGAGCTCGGTTTGCCCCGGGTGCGCACCTTCGCCAGGGTGCGCACCTTGATGCGCACGCCTTGGCTGGGCTGCGCACCTTGGTGGGCGCCATGGTGCGCACCTTTCGTGCGCTCCAAGGTGCGCACGAAGTCGGAGCTCGGTTTGCCCCGGGTGCGCACCTTGGTGGGCGCCATGGTGCACTCCGAGGTGCCCAAGATTGGTGCGCACCAAGGAGCGCTCCGAAGTGCGCTCCAAGGTGCGCGCGAAGTCGAAAGTTGGGTTAATTGTCCGGTTTGCCTCGGGTGCGCACCTTGCGTGCACCTTCGCCAGGGTGG
The DNA here is from genome assembly GCF_030272615.1 of Cryptomeria japonica. Lineage (NCBI taxonomy): Eukaryota > Viridiplantae > Streptophyta > Pinopsida > Cupressales > Cupressaceae > Cryptomeria > Cryptomeria japonica. Next base: position 28,742 of record NW_026729165.1, read on the forward strand.
GCGCCTTGGTGCGCACACCTTGGCTGGGCTGCGCACACCTTGGCACCCGCGTTTCCTTCATTTTAAATTTTTTTTTTTTACAATCTCTCAAGTGGGAAATTCTATAATCTCAACTTTTTTTGCCTTTTCAGGAAACTTTTGAATGGAGCGCATCATTGGTGCGCTCCGAAGTGTGCTCCAAAGCTCTCTCCAGCTGCGTGCACCTGCCCCGGCCGCGCACCCGGCCCCGCCCAGCTTCGCTCACCTGTCCCGGGCGTCTGGTGCGGAACCTTAGAGTAAGAAACATCACCGTGCACCTTGGCCAACGTGCGCGACTCGACCGAGCGCGCACTGGCCGAGGTGCACACCGATTTCACCTGGGTGCGCGCGCAGCACCTCGGGCGCACCGGGGTGCGCGCACAACGCCCGGGTTGCACCGTGGCCTGTGTGCTCGGGGCGCCTCGGGTGCGCGCTCGGTGTCGCCCCCGCGCGCGCGGTAGTGCGGGCAGCGCACCCCGGCCCGGCCCGGCCCCGACGAGAACGCAAACGGGCAAAAGGTTTATTCAAATAGCATTGCGACGCCCGGCGAAAAACTAAAAAAGGGTGCAACACCGGGACTTCCCGGGAGGTCACCCATCCCAGTACTACTCCGGCCCAAGCGCGCTTAACTGCGGAGTTCTGATGGGATCCGGTGCACTAACGCTGGTATGATCGCACCCGTTATGAGCTTGTCGCAGTGTGTACTTAGCAAACCGCGACCCACGTGCGAATCCACCCCGGCCACCCACCCCCGTCGAGGTGCACACCCTCCCTCGCGAAGTGCGCCCCGTTCGCCAAGTGTGAGCCCTGCCCGGGTGCGCGCACCTTGCTAGGGCGTCGGGTGTGCACCCGGCCCGGCCTACGTGCGTGCACCTGGAGGGGGCGTCGTGTGCGTGCAGTGTCCCGTCTGCAACGCGGTGCCCACACACCACCTCGGGCGCAACGACCTGCGCTCACATGTGGGCCGAGTGCACCTTGGTGCATGTTCGGGGCGCCTCGGGTGCACGCTCGATCTTGCCCCGGTGCACCAAGGCGCTCGGTTTGCCCCGGGTGCGCACTTGGTGCAAGGTGGGCACCCAAAATAGGGATCAAGCACCAAAACACAAGTTTCGGGATGCAAAATGGGACCCAAGGACCACAAATGCGTTCCAAGACCCATGATGGGTCCACGAGAACAAAAATGTGTTCCGAGACTTAATAAACAAATATTGGGTTTTAGGAGAAGAAACATGCTCTGATGCCCAAAACGAGAATCGACCCCGAAAAGGCCACAGGCCAAAAGTGGGATGCGAGACAAAAAAAAATGGGACCCGAGGACCAAAATTGGGTTCCCAGGTCGAAGACAGGGCAACCGGACAAGAAACGACCTCTAAGGCTCGAAATGAGTCCCGACGACTAAAACTTGACAAGAAGCACCCATCAGGCACCCAACTCGACACCCATGGGATGCCGACCCACCCGGGCTTCCACCTAGCACACCTTGGCACCCACCCACCCTCGCACCCAACCTCGCACCCAACTTAGCACCTTTGAACCCACATTGGCACTCACCCTGACCCTGGCACCTTGGAACCCACATTGGCACTCACCTTGACCCTGGCACCCACCTTTGCACTCACCTTGGGACCCACCCTGGCTCCCACCTCGGCACCCACCCAGACACCCACCTTGGTTCCTTGGCACCCACCTTGGATCCTTGGCACCCACCCCGACACCCACCTTGGCACGCAACTTGGCTACTTGCCACCCACCTTGGCTCCTTGACGCCCACCCCGACAACCACCCCGTGACCTACCCTGGCTAGGGTTGGTGCACACCCACCCTGGTGCCCACCTTGGCACCCACCCTATGACCCACCTTGGCACGCACCTTAGTACCCACCCCGTTACCCACCCTAGGACCCACCCCGTGACCCACCTTGGCCAGGGTGGGTGCCTTGGTGCGCACAACTTGCCTGGGCTGCACACCAGGGCGGGCTCAAGATGGCACCCGCGTTCCGTTTTTTTCACTATCTTTCAAAACGGAAATTTTAAAATCTCATTTTTTTCTTTTTTTTGCCTTTTCTGGAAATTAGTGAAGGCAGCGCATCAAAGGTGCGCAATGCTGGTGCGAACCCGGGAGCGCTCCGATGTGTGCTCCAAGGTGCGGCGTGCACGAAGTCCGAGCCCGGTTTGCCCCGGGTGCGCACCTCGCGTGCACCTTCGCCGGGGTGAGCACCTTGGCTGGGTTGCGCGCCCTGGTGCGTACCAAGGAGCGCTCTGAAGTGTGCTCCAAGGTGCGGCGTGCACGAAGTCGGAGCCCGGTTTGCCCCGGGTGTGCACCTCGGGTGCGCACCTCGCGTGCACCTTCGCTGCGGTGGGCACCTTGGCTGGGTTGCGCGCCTTGGTGGGCACCATGCAGTGCACGAAGTCGGAGCCCGGTTTGCCCCGGGCGCGCACCTCCGCCAGGGTGGGCACCTTGGTGCGCACAACTTGCCTGGGCTGCGCATCAGGAAGGGCTCAAGATGGCACCCGCGTTCCGTTTTTTTCACTATCTTTCAGAACGGAAATTTTAAAATATCGTTTTTTTTTGCCTTTTCTGGAAATTAGTGAAGGCAGCGCATCAAAGGTGCGCAACGCTGGTGCGAACCTGGGAGCGCTCCGATGTGTGCTCCAAGGTGCGGCGTGCACGAAGTCGGAGCCCGGTTTGCCTCGGGTGCGCCCTGGTGGGCACCATGGTGCGCACCAAGGAGCGCTCCGAAGTGTGCTCCAAGGTGCGGCCTGCATGAAGTCGGAGCCCGGTTTGCCCCGGGTGTGCACCTCGGGTGGGCACCTTGGTGCGCATGCCTTGCCTGGGCTGCGCACCAGGGCGGGCTCAAGATGGCACCCGCGTTCCTTTTTTTTCACTATCTTTCAAAACGGAAATTTTAAAATCTCATTTTTTTTTGCCTTTTTCTGGAAATTAGTGAAGGCAGCGCATCAAAGGTGCGCACCTCGCTGCCCACCACGGTGCGCAACGCCGGTGGGCACCCGGGAGTGCTTCGAAGTGTGCTCCAAGGTGCTGCGTGCACGTTGTCGGAGCCCGGTTTGCCCCGGGTGCGCACCTCCCGTGCACCTTCGTCGGGGTGGGCACCTTGGCTTGGTTTGCCCCGGCTGCGCTCCGAAGCGGGGTTATTGGAGCGCCGCCTCTTTTTTTGTCGGAGCGTTTGGTGGGGTTTCTCGCATTGGCTCTTCCGAGGCCCGGTTGCCACCCTGGCGCGCACGAAGTCGGAAGTAGGGTTAATTGCCCGGGTGCGCACCTTTGCCAGGGTGGCACCTTACCTGGGCTGCGCACCAGGGCGGGCTCAAGATGGCACGCGCGTTCCGTTTTTTTCACTATCTTTCAAAACGGAAATTTTAAAATCTCCTTTTTTTTTTGCCTTTTCTGGAAATTAGTGAAGGCAGCGCATCAAAGGTGCGCACCTCGCTGCCCACCTTGGTGTGCTCTGAGGTGCGCACCCGGGAGCGCTACGAAGTGTGCTCCAAGGTGCGGCGTGCACGTTGTCGGAGCCCGGTTTGCCCCGGGTGCGCACCTCGCCTGCACCTTGGCCGGGGTGGGCACCTTGGCTGGGTTTGCCCAGGGTGCGCTCCGAAGCGGGGTTACTGGAGCGCCCCCTCTTTTTTTGTCAGAGAGTTTGGTGGGGTTTCTCGCATTGGCTCTTCCCAGGCCCGGTTGTTGGGTGCGCTCCCACCCTGGCGCGCGCGAAGTTGGAAGTTGGGTTAATTGCCCGGGCGCGCACCTTCGCCAGGGTGGGCACCTTGGTGCGCAAACCTTGGCTGGGCTGCGCACCAGGGCGGGCTCAAGATGGCACCAGCATTCCCTTTTTCTCACTATCTTTCAAAACGGAAATTTTAAAATCTCGTTTTTTTTTTGCCTTTTATGGAAATTAGTGAAGGCATCGCATCAAAGGTGCGCACCTCGCTGCCCACCTTGGTGTGCTCCGAGGTGCCCACCACGGTGCGCAACGCCGGTGCGAACCCGGGAGCGCCCCGATGTGTGCTCCAAGGTGCGGCGTGCACGAAGTCGGACCCCGGTTTGCCCCGGGTGCGCACCTCGCGTGCACCTTGGTGCGCACACCTTGGCTGGGTTGCGCGGCCTGGTGGGCACCATGGTGCGCACCAAGGAGCGCTCCGAAGTGTGCTCCAAGGTGCGGCGTGCACGAAGTCGGAGCCCGGTTTGCCCCGGGTGCGCACCTTCGCCGCGGTGGGCACCATGGCGTGCACGAAGTCGGAGCCCGGTTTGCCCCGGGTGCGCACCTCGCGTGCACCTTCGCCGGGGTGGGCACCTCGGCTGGGTTGCGCGCCCTGGTGCGCACCAAGGAGCGCTCTGAAGTGTGCTCCAAGGTGCGGCGTGCACGAAGTCGGAGCCCGGTTTGCCCCGGGTGTGCACCTCGCGTGCACCTTCGCTGCGGTGGGCACCTTGGCTGGGTTGCGCGCCTTGGTGGGCACCATGCAGTGCACGAAGTCGGAGCCCGGTTTGCCCCGGGCGCGCACCTCCGCCAGGGTGGGCACCTTGGTGCGCACAACTTGCCTGGGCTGCGCACCAGGAAGGGCTCAAGATGGCACCCGCGTTCCGTTTTTTTCACTATCTTTCAGAACGGAAATTTTAAAATATCGTTTTTTTTTGCCTTTTCTGGAAATTAGTGAAGGCAGCGCATCAAAGGTGCGCAACGCTGGTGCGAACCTGGGAGCGCTCCGATGTGTGCTCCAAGGTGCGGCGTGCACGAAGTCGGACCCCGGTTTGCCCCGGGTGCGCACCTCGCGTGCACCTTGGTGCGCACACCTTGGCTGGGTTGCGCGCCCTGGTGGGCACCATGGTGCGCACCAAGGAGCGCTCCGAAGTGTGCTCCAAGGTGCGGCGTGCACGAAGTCGGAGCCCGGTTTGCCCCGGGTGCGCACCTCGCGTGCACCTTCGCCGCGGTGGGCACCATGGCGTGCACGAAGTCGGAGCCCGGTTTGCCCCGGGTGCGCACCTCGCGTGCACCTTCGCCGGGGTGGGCACCTTAGTGTGCAGACCTTGGCTGGGTTGCGCGCCCTGGTGGGCACCATGGTGCGCACCAAGGAGCGCTCCGAAGTGTGCTCCAAGGTGCGGCCTGCACGAAGTCGGAGCCCGGTTTGCCCCGGGTGTGCACCTCGGGTGGGCACCTTGGTGCGCATGCCTTGCCTGGGCTGCGCACCAGGGCGGGCTCAAGATGGCACCCGCGTTCCTTTTTTTTCACTATCTTTCAAAACGGAAATTTTAAAATCTCATTTTTTTTTGCCTTTTTCTGGAAATTAGTGAAGGCAGCGCATCAAAGGTGCGCACCTCGCTGCCCACCACGGTGCGCAACGCCGGTGGGCACCCGGGAGTGCTTCGAAGTGTGCTCCAAGGTGCTGCGTGCACGTTGTCGGAGCCCGGTTTGCCCCGGGTGCGCACCTCGCGTGCACCTTCGTCGGGGTGGGCACCTTGGCTGGGTTTGCCCCGGCTGCGCTCCGAAGCGGGGTTATTGGAGCGCCGCCTCTTTTTTTGTCGGAGCGTTTGGTGGGGTTTCTCGCATTGGCTCTTCCGAGGCCCGGTTGCCACCCTGGCGCGCACGAAGTCGGAAGTAGGGTTAATTGCCCGGGTGCGCACCTTTGCCAGGGTGGGCACCTTACCTGGGCTGCGCACCAGGGCGGGCTCAAGATGGCACGCGCGTTCCGTTTTTTTCACTATCTTTCAAAACGGAAATTTTAAAATCTCCTTTTTTTTTTGCCTTTTCTGGAAATTAGTGAAGGCAGCGCATCAAAGGTGCGCACCTCGCTGCCCACCTTGGTGTGCTCTGAGGTGCGCACCCGGGAGCGCTACGAAGTGTGCTCCAAGGTGCGGCGTGCACGTTGTCGGAGCCCGGTTTGCCCCGGGTGCGCACCTCGCCTGCACCTTGGCCGGGGTGGGCACCTTGGCTGGGTTTGCCCAGGGTGCGCTCCGAAGCGGGGTTACTGGAGCGCCCCCTCTTTTTTTGTCAGAGCGTTTGGTGGGGTTTCTCGCATTGGCTCTTCCCAGGCCCGGTTGTTGGGTGCGCTCCCACCCTGGCGCGCGCGAAGTTGGAAGTTGGGTTAATTGCCCGGGCGCGCACCTTCGCCAGGGTGGGCACCTTGGTGCGCACACCTTGGCTGGGCTGCGCACCAGGGCGGGCTCAAGATGGCACCAGCATTCCCTTTTTCTCACTATCTTTCAAAACGGAAATTTTAAAATCTCGTTTTTTTTTTGCCTTTTATGGAAATTAGTGAAGGCATCGCATCAAAGGTGCGCACCTCGCTGCCCACCTTGGTGTGCTCCGAGGTGCCCACCACGGTGCGCAACGCCGGTGCGAACCCGGGAGCGCCCCGATGTGTGCTCCAAGGTGCGGCGTGCACGAAGTCGGACCCCGGTTTGCCCCGGGTGCGCACCTCGCGTGCACCTTGGTGCGCACACCTTGGCTGGGTTGCGCGGCCTGGTGGGCACCATGGTGCGCACCAAGGAGCGCTCCGAAGTGTGCTCCAAGGTGCGGCGTGCACGAAGTCGGAGCCCGGTTTGCCCCGGGTACGCACCTCGCGTGCACCTTCGCCGGGGTGGGCACCTCGGCTGGGTTGCGCGCCCTGGTGCGCACCAAGGAGCGCTCCGAAGTGTGCTCCAAGGTGCGGCGTGCACGAAGTCGGAGCCCGGTTTGCCCCGGGTGCGCACCTTCGCCGCGGTGCGCACCATGGCGTGCACGAAGTCGGAGCCCGGTTTGCCCCGGGTGCGCACCTCGCGTGCACCTTCGGCGGGGTTGCGCGCCCTGGTGGGCACCATGGTGCGCACCAAGGAGCGCTCCGAAGTGTGCTCCAAGGTGCGGCGTGCACGAAGTCGGAGCCCGGTTTGCCCCGGGTGCGCACCTCGCGTGCACCTTCGGCGGGGTTGCGCGCCCTGGTGGGCACCATGGTGCGCACCAAGGAGCGCTCCGAAGTGTGCTCCAAGGTGCGGCGTGCACGAAGTCGGAGCCCGGTTTGCCCCGGGTGCGCACCTCGCGTGCACCTTCGCCGCGGTGGGCACCATGGCGTGCACGAAGTCGGAGCCCGGTTTGCCCCGGGTGCGCACCTCGCGTGCACCTTCGCCGGGGTGGGCACCTCGGCTGGGTTGCGCGCCCTGGTGCGCACCAAGGAGCGCTCCGAAGTGTGCTCCAAGGTGCGGCGTGCACGAAGTCGGAGCCCGGTTTGCCCCGGGTGCGCACCTCGCGTGCACCTTCGCCAGGGTGGGCACCTCGGTGCGCACACCTTCTCAATGTTTTCTTGCCTTTTCTGGAAATTGGTGAAGGCAGCGCATCAAAGGTGCGCACCTCGGTGTGCTCCGAGGTGCGAACCCGAGAGCGCTCCGAGGTGCCCACGAAGTCGAAAGTCGGGTTAATTGCATTGTTTTCCCCGGGTGCGCTCCGAGGTGCGCAACATCGGCGCGCACCAAGGAGGGCTCCGAAGTGTGCTCCAAGGTGCGCACGATGGCGTGCACCTCTGGTGCGCACGATTCGGAGCTCGGTTTGACCGGGGTGCGCACACCTTGGCTGGGTTGCGCACCTTTTGTGCGCTCCAAGGTGCGCACGAAGTCGGAGCTCGGTTTGCCCCGGGTGCGCACCTTCGCCAGGGTGCGCACCTTGATGCGCACGCCTTGGCTGGGCTGCGCACCTTGGTGGGCGCCATGGTGCGCACCTTTCGTGCGCTCCAAGGTGCGCACGAAGTCGGAGCTCGGTTTGCCCCGGGTGCGCACCTTGGTGGGCGCCATGGTGCACTCCGAGGTGCCCAAGATTGGTGCGCACCAAGGAGCGCTCCGAAGTGCGCTCCAAGGTGCGCGCGAAGTCGAAAGTTGGGTTAATTGTCCGGTTTGCCTCGGGTGCGCACCTTGCGTGCACCTTCGCCAGGGTGGGCTGGGCTGCGCACACCTTGGCACCCGCGTTTCCTTCATTTTAAATTTTTTTTTTTTACAATCTCTCAAGTGGGAAATTCTATAATCTCAACTTTTTTTGCCTTTTCAGGAAACTTTTGAATGGAGCGCATCATTGGTGCGCTCCGAAGTGTGCTCCAAAGCTCTCTCCAGCTGCGTGCACCTGCCCCGGCCGCGCACCCGGCCCCGCCCAGCTTCGCTCACCTGTCCCGGGCGTCTGGTGCGGAACCTTAGAGTAAGAAACATCACCGTGCACCTTGGCCAACGTGCGCGACTCGACCGAGCGCGCACTGGCCGAGGTGCACACCGATTTCACCTGGGTGCGCGCGCAGCACCTCGGGCGCACCGGGGTGCGCGCACAACGCCCGGGTTGCACCGTGGCCTGTGTGCTCGGGGCGCCTCGGGTGCGCGCTCGGTGTCGCCCCCGCGCGCGCGGTAGTGCGGGCAGCGCACCCCGGCCCGGCCCGGCCCCGACGAGAACGCAAACGGGCAAAAGGTTTATTCAAATAGCATTGCGACGCCCGGCGAAAAACTAAAAAAGGGTGCAACACCGGGACTTCCCGGGAGGTCACCCATCCCAGTACTACTCCGGCCCAAGCGCGCTTAACTGCGGAGTTCTGATGGGATCCGGTGCACTAACGCTGGTATGATCGCACCCGTTATGAGCTTGTCGCAGTGTGTACTTAGCAAACCGCGACCCACGTGCGAATCCACCCCGGCCACCCACCCCCGTCGAGGTGCACACCCTCCCTCGCGAAGTGCGCCCCGTTCGCCAAGTGTGAGCCCTGCCCGGGTGCGCGCACCTTGCTAGGGCGTCGGGTGTGCACCCGGCCCGGCCTACGTGCGTGCACCTGGAGGGGGCGTCGTGTGCGTGCAGTGTCCCGTCTGCAACGCGGTGCCCACACACCACCTCGGGCGCAACGACCTGCGCTCACATGTGGGCCGAGTGCACCTTGGTGCATGTTCGGGGCGCCTCGGGTGCACGCTCGATCTTGCCCCGGTGCACCAAGGCGCTCGGTTTGCCCCGGGTGCGCACTTGGTGCAAGGTGGGCACCCAAAATAGGGATCAAGCACCAAAACACAAGTTTCGGGATGCAAAATGGGACCCAAGGACCACAAATGCGTTCCAAGACCCATGATGGGTCCACGAGAACAAAAATGTGTTCCGAGACTTAATAAACAAATATTGGGTTTTAGGAGAAGAAACATGCTCTGATGCCCAAAACGAGAATCGACCCCGAAAAGGCCACAGGCCAAAAGTGGGATGCGAGACAAAAAAAAATGGGACCCGAGGACCAAAATTGGGTTCCCAGGTCGAAGACAGGGCAACCGGACAAGAAACGACCTCTAAGGCTCGAAATGAGTCCCGACGACTAAAACTTGACAAGAAGCACCCATCAGGCACCCAACTCGACACCCATGGGATGCCGACCCACCCGGGCTTCCACCTAGCACACCTTGGCACCCACCCACCCTCGCACCCAACCTCGCACCCAACTTAGCACCTTTGAACCCACATTGGCACTCACCCTGACCCTGGCACCTTGGAACCCACATTGGCACTCACCTTGACCCTGGCACCCACCTTTGCACTCACCTTGGGACCCACCCTGGCTCCCACCTCGGCACCCACCCAGACACCCACCTTGGTTCCTTGGCACCCACCTTGGATCCTTGGCACCCACCCCGACACCCACCTTGGCACGCAACTTGGCTACTTGCCACCCACCTTGGCTCCTTGACGCCCACCCCGACAACCACCCCGTGACCTACCCTGGCTAGGGTTGGTGCACACCCACCCTGGTGCCCACCTTGGCACCCACCCTATGACCCACCTTGGCACGCACCTTAGTACCCACCCCGTTACCCACCCTAGGACCCACCCCGTGACCCACCTTGGCCAGGGTGGGTGCCTTGGTGCGCACAACTTGCCTGGGCTGCACACCAGGGCGGGCTCAAGATGGCACCCGCGTTCCGTTTTTTTCACTATCTTTCAAAACGGAAATTTTAAAATCTCATTTTTTTCTTTTTTTTGCCTTTTCTGGAAATTAGTGAAGGCAGCGCATCAAAGGTGCGCAATGCTGGTGCGAACCCGGGAGCGCTCCGATGTGTGCTCCAAGGTGCGGCGTGCACGAAGTCCGAGCCCGGTTTGCCCCGGGTGCGCACCTCGCGTGCACCTTCGCCGGGGTGAGCACCTTGGCTGGGTTGCGCGCCCTGGTGCGTACCAAGGAGCGCTCTGAAGTGTGCTCCAAGGTGCGGCGTGCACGAAGTCGGAGCCCGGTTTGCCCCGGGTGTGCACCTCGGGTGCGCACCTCGCGTGCACCTTCGCTGCGGTGGGCACCTTGGCTGGGTTGCGCGCCTTGGTGGGCACCATGCAGTGCACGAAGTCGGAGCCCGGTTTGCCCCGGGCGCGCACCTCCGCCAGGGTGGGCACCTTGGTGCGCACAACTTGCCTGGGCTGCGCATCAGGAAGGGCTCAAGATGGCACCCGCGTTCCGTTTTTTTCACTATCTTTCAGAACGGAAATTTTAAAATATCGTTTTTTTTTGCCTTTTCTGGAAATTAGTGAAGGCAGCGCATCAAAGGTGCGCAACGCTGGTGCGAACCTGGGAGCGCTCCGATGTGTGCTCCAAGGTGCGGCGTGCACGAAGTCGGAGCCCGGTTTGCCTCGGGTGCGCCCTGGTGGGCACCATGGTGCGCACCAAGGAGCGCTCCGAAGTGTGCTCCAAGGTGCGGCCTGCACGAAGTCGGAGCCCGGTTTGCCCCGGGTGTGCACCTCGGGTGGGCACCTTGGTGCGCATGCCTTGCCTGGGCTGCGCACCAGGGCGGGCTCAAGATGGCACCCGCGTTCCTTTTTTTTCACTATCTTTCAAAACGGAAATTTTAAAATCTCATTTTTTTTTGCCTTTTTCTGGAAATTAGTGAAGGCAGCGCATCAAAGGTGCGCACCTCGCTGCCCACCACGGTGCGCAACGCCGGTGGGCACCCGGGAGTGCTTCGAAGTGTGCTCCAAGGTGCTGCGTGCACGTTGTCGGAGCCCGGTTTGCCCCGGGTGCGCACCTCGCGTGCACCTTCGTCGGGGTGGGCACCTTGGCTTGGTTTGCCCCGGCTGCGCTCCGAAGCGGGGTTATTGGAGCGCCGCCTCTTTTTTTGTCGGAGCGTTTGGTGGGGTTTCTCGCATTGGCTCTTCCGAGGCCCGGTTGCCACCCTGGCGCGCACGAAGTCGGAAGTAGGGTTAATTGCCCGGGTGCGCACCTTTGCCAGGGTGGCACCTTACCTGGGCTGCGCACCAGGGCGGGCTCAAGATGGCACGCGCGTTCCGTTTTTTTCACTATCTTTCAAAACGGAAATTTTAAAATCTCCTTTTTTTTTTGCCTTTTCTGGAAATTAGTGAAGGCAGCGCATCAAAGGTGCGCACCTCGCTGCCCACCTTGGTGTGCTCTGAGGTGCGCACCCGGGAGCGCTACGAAGTGTGCTCCAAGGTGCGGCGTGCACGTTGTCGGAGCCCGGTTTGCCCCGGGTGCGCACCTCGCCTGCACCTTGGCCGGGGTGGGCACCTTGGCTGGGTTTGCCCAGGGTGCGCTCCGAAGCGGGGTTACTGGAGCGCCCCCTCTTTTTTTGTCAGAGAGTTTGGTGGGGTTTCTCGCATTGGCTCTTCCCAGGCCCGGTTGTTGGGTGCGCTCCCACCCTGGCGCGCGCGAAGTTGGAAGTTGGGTTAATTGCCCGGGCGCGCACCTTCGCCAGGGTGGGCACCTTGGTGCGCAAACCTTGGCTGGGCTGCGCACCAGGGCGGGCTCAAGATGGCACCAGCATTCCCTTTTTCTCACTATCTTTCAAAACGGAAATTTTAAAATCTCGTTTTTTTTTTGCCTTTTATGGAAATTAGTGAAGGCATCGCATCAAAGGTGCGCACCTCGCTGCCCACCTTGGTGTGCTCCGAGGTGCCCACCACGGTGCGCAACGCCGGTGCGAACCCGGGAGCGCCCCGATGTGTGCTCCAAGGTGCGGCGTGCACGAAGTCGGACCCCGGTTTGCCCCGGGTGCGCACCTCGCGTGCACCTTGGTGCGCACACCTTGGCTGGGTTGCGCGGCCTGGTGGGCACCATGGTGCGCACCAAGGAGCGCTCCGAAGTGTGCTCCAAGGTGCGGCGTGCACGAAGTCGGAGCCCGGTTTGCCCCGGGTGCGCACCTTCGCCGCGGTGGGCACCATGGCGTGCACGAAGTCGGAGCCCGGTTTGCCCCGGGTGCGCACCTCGCGTGCACCTTCGCCGGGGTGGGCACCTCGGCTGGGTTGCGCGCCCTGGTGCGCACCAAGGAGCGCTCTGAAGTGTGCTCCAAGGTGCGGCGTGCACGAAGTCGGAGCCCGGTTTGCCCCGGGTGTGCACCTCGCGTGCACCTTCGCTGCGGTGGGCACCTTGGCTGGGTTGCGCGCCTTGGTGGGCACCATGCAGTGCACGAAGTCGGAGCCCGGTTTGCCCCGGGCGCGCACCTCCGCCAGGGTGGGCACCTTGGTGCGCACAACTTGCCTGGGCTGCGCACCAGGAAGGGCTCAAGATGGCACCCGCGTTCCGTTTTTTTCACTATCTTTCAGAACGGAAATTTTAAAATATCGTTTTTTTTTGCCTTTTCTGGAAATTAGTGAAGGCAGCGCATCAAAGGTGCGCAACGCTGGTGCGAACCTGGGAGCGCTCCGATGTGTGCTCCAAGGTGCGGCGTGCACGAAGTCGGACCCCGGTTTGCCCCGGGTGCGCACCTCGCGTGCACCTTGGTGCGCACACCTTGGCTGGGTTGCGCGCCCTGGTGGGCACCATGGTGCGCACCAAGGAGCGCTCCGAAGTGTGCTCCAAGGTGCGGCGTGCACGAAGTCGGAGCCCGGTTTGCCCCGGGTGCGCACCTCGCGTGCACCTTCGCCGCGGTGGGCACCATGGCGTGCACGAAGTCGGAGCCCGGTTTGCCCCGGGTGCGCACCTCGCGTGCACCTTCGCCGGGGTGGGCACCTTAGTGTGCAGACCTTGGCTGGGTTGCGCGCCCTGGTGGGCACCATGGTGCGCACCAAGGAGCGCTCCGAAGTGTGCTCCAAGGTGCGGCCTGCACGAAGTCGGAGCCCGGTTTGCCCCGGGTGTGCACCTCGGGTGGGCACCTTGGTGCGCATGCCTTGCCTGGGCTGCGCACCAGGGCGGGCTCAAGATGGCACCCGCGTTCCTTTTTTTTCACTATCTTTCAAAACGGAAATTTTAAAATCTCATTTTTTTTTGCCTTTTTCTGGAAATTAGTGAAGGCAGCGCATCAAAGGTGCGCACCTCGCTGCCCACCACGGTGCGCAACGCCGGTGGGCACCCGGGAGTGCTTCGAAGTGTGCTCCAAGGTGCTGCGTGCACGTTGTCGGAGCCCGGTTTGCCCCGGGTGCGCACCTCGCGTGCACCTTCGTCGGGGTGGGCACCTTGGCTGGGTTTGCCCCGGCTGCGCTCCGAAGCGGGGTTATTGGAGCGCCGCCTCTTTTTTTGTCGGAGCGTTTGGTGGGGTTTCTCGCATTGGCTCTTCCGAGGCCCGGTTGCCACCCTGGCGCGCACGAAGTCGGAAGTAGGGTTAATTGCCCGGGTGCGCACCTTTGCCAGGGTGGGCACCTTACCTGGGCTGCGCACCAGGGCGGGCTCAAGATGGCACGCGCGTTCCGTTTTTTTCACTATCTTTCAAAACGGAAATTTTAAAATCTCCTTTTTTTTTTGCCTTTTCTGGAAATTAGTGAAGGCAGCGCATCAAAGGTGCGCACCTCGCTGCCCACCTTGGTGTGCTCTGAGGTGCGCACCCGGGAGCGCTACGAAGTGTGCTCCAAGGTGCGGCGTGCACGTTGTCGGAGCCCGGTTTGCCCCGGGTGCGCACCTCGCCTGCACCTTGGCCGGGGTGGGCACCTTGGCTGGGTTTGCCCAGGGTGCGCTCCGAAGCGGGGTTACTGGAGCGCCCCCTCTTTTTTTGTCAGAGCGTTTGGTGGGGTTTCTCGCATTGGCTCTTCCCAGGCCCGGTTGTTGGGTGCGCTCCCACCCTGGCGCGCGCGAAGTTGGAAGTTGGGTTAATTGCCCGGGCGCGCACCTTCGCCAGGGTGGGCACCTTGGTGCGCACACCTTGGCTGGGCTGCGCACCAGGGCGGGCTCAAGATGGCACCAGCATTCCCTTTTTCTCACTATCTTTCAAAACGGAAATTTTAAAATCTCGTTTTTTTTTTGCCTTTTATGGAAATTAGTGAAGGCATCGCATCAAAGGTGCGCACCTCGCTGCCCACCTTGGTGTGCTCCGAGGTGCCCACCACGGTGCGCAACGCCGGTGCGAACCCGGGAGCGCCCCGATGTGTGCTCCAAGGTGCGGCGTGCACGAAGTCGGACCCCGGTTTGCCCCGGGTGCGCACCTCGCGTGCACCTTGGTGCGCACACCTTGGCTGGGTTGCGCGGCCTGGTGGGCACCATGGTGCGCACCAAGGAGCGCTCCGAAGTGTGCTCCAAGGTGCGGCGTGCACGAAGTCGGAGCCCGGTTTGCCCCGGGTACGCACCTCGCGTGCACCTTCGCCGGGGTGGGCACCTCGGCTGGGTTGCGCGCCCTGGTGCGCACCAAGGAGCGCTCCGAAGTGTGCTCCAAGGTGCGGCGTGCACGAAGTCGGAGCCCGGTTTGCCCCGGGTGCGCACCTTCGCCGCGGTGCGCACCATGGCGTGCACGAAGTCGGAGCCCGGTTTGCCCCGGGTGCGCACCTCGCGTGCACCTTCGGCGGGGTTGCGCGCCCTGGTGGGCACCATGGTGCGCACCAAGGAGCGCTCCGAAGTGTGCTCCAAGGTGCGGCGTGCACGAAGTCGGAGCCCGGTTTGCCCCGGGTGCGCACCTCGCGTGCACCTTCGGCGGGGTTGCGCGCCCTGGTGGGCACCATGGTGCGCACCAAGGAGCGCTCCGAAGTGTGCTCCAAGGTGCGGCGTGCACGAAGTCGGAGCCCGGTTTGCCCCGGGTGCGCACCTCGCGTGCACCTTCGCCGCGGTGGGCACCATGGCGTGCACGAAGTCGGAGCCCGGTTTGCCCCGGGTGCGCACCTCGCGTGCACCTTCGCCGGGGTGGGCACCTCGGCTGGGTTGCGCGCCCTGGTGCGCACCAAGGAGCGCTCCGAAGTGTGCTCCAAGGTGCGGCGTGCACGAAGTCGGAGCCCGGTTTGCCCCGGGTGCGCACCTCGCGTGCACCTTCGCCAGGGTGGGCACCTCGGTGCGCACACCTTCTCAATGTTTTCTTGCCTTTTCTGGAAATTGGTGAAGGCAGCGCATCAAAGGTGCGCACCTCGGTGTGCTCCGAGGTGCGAACCCGAGAGCGCTCCGAGGTGCCCACGAAGTCGAAAGTCGGGTTAATTGCATTGTTTTCCCCGGGTGCGCTCCGAGGTGCGCAACATCGGCGCACACCAAGGAGGGCTCCGAAGTGTGCTCCAAGGTGCGCACGATGGCGTGCACCTCTGGTGCGCACGATTCGGAGCTCGGTTTGACCGGGGTGCGCACACCTTGGCTGGGTTGCGCACCTTTTGTGCGCTCCAAGGTGCGCACGAAGTCGGAGCTCGGTTTGCCCCGGGTGCGCACCTTCGCCAGGGTGCGCACCTTGATGCGCACGCCTTGGCTGGGCTGCGCACCTTGGTGGGCGCCATGGTGCGCACCTTTCGTGCGCTCCAAGGTGCGCACGAAGTCGGAGCTCGGTTTGCCCCGGGTGCGCACCTTGGTGGGCGCCATGGTGCACTCCGAGGTGCCCAAGATTGGTGCGCACCAAGGAGCGCTCCGAAGTGCGCTCCAAGGTGCGCGCGAAGTCGAAAGTTGGGTTAATTGTCCGGTTTGCCTCGGGTGCGCACCTTGCGTGCACCTTCGCCAGGGTGGGCGCCTTGGTGCGCACACCTTGGCTGGGCTGCGCACACCTTGGCACCCGCGTTTCCTTCATTTTAAATTTTTTTTTTTTACAATCTCTCAAGTGGGAAATTCTATAATCTCAACTTTTTTTGCCTTTTCAGGAAACTTTTGAATGGAGCGCATCATTGGTGCGCTCCGAAGTGTGCTCCAAAGCTCTCTCCAGCTGCGTGCACCTGCCCCGGCCGCGCACCCGGCCCCGCCCAGCTTCGCTCACCTGTCCCGGGCGTCTGGTGCGGAACCTTAGAGTAAGAAACATCACCGTGCACCTTGGCCAACGTGCGCGACTCGACCGAGCGCGCACTGGCCGAGGTGCACACCGATTTCACCTGGGTGCGCGCGCAGCACCTCGGGCGCACCGGGGTGCGCGCACAACGCCCGGGTTGCACCGTGGCCTGTGTGCTCGGGGCGCCTCGGGTGCGCGCTCGGTGTCGCCCCCGCGCGCGCGGTAGTGCGGGCAGCGCACCCCGGCCCGGCCCGGCCCCGACGAGAACGCAAACGGGCAAAAGGTTTATTCAAATAGCATTGCGACGCCCGGCGAAAAACTAAAAAAGGGTGCAACACCGGGACTTCCCGGGAGGTCACCCATCCCAGTACTACTCCGGCCCAAGCGCGCTTAACTGCGGAGTTCTGATGGGATCCGGTGCACTAACGCTGGTATGATCGCACCCGTTATGAGCTTGTCGCAGTGTGTACTTAGCAAACCGCGACCCACGTGCGAATCCACCCCGGCCACCCACCCCCGTCGAGGTGCACACCCTCCCTCGCGAAGTGCGCCCCGTTCGCCAAGTGTGAGCCCTGCCCGGGTGCGCGCACCTTGCTAGGGCGTCGGGTGTGCACCCGGCCCGGCCTACGTGCGTGCACCTGGAGGGGGCGTCGTGTGCGTGCAGTGTCCCGTCTGCAACGCGGTGCCCACACACCACCTCGGGCGCAACGACCTGCGCTCACATGTGGGCCGTGTGCACCTTGGTGCATGTTCGGGGCGCCTCGGGTGCACGCTCGATCTTGCCCCGGTGCACCAAGGCGCTCGGTTTGCCCCGGGTGCGCACTTGGTGCAAGGTGGGCACCCAAAATAGGGATCAAGCACCAAAACACAAGTTTCGGGATGCAAAATGGGACCCAAGGACCACAAATGCGTTCCAAGACCCATGATGGGTCCACGAGAACAAAAATGTGTTCCGAGACTTAATAAACAAATATTGGGTTTTAGGAGAAGAAACATGCTCTGATGCCCAAAACGAGAATCGACCCCGAAAAGGCCACAGGCCAAAAGTGGGATGCGAGACAAAAAAAAATGGGACCCGAGGACCAAAATTGGGTTCCCAGGTCGAAGACAGGGCAACCGGACAAGAAACGACCTCTAAGGCTCGAAATGAGTCCCGACGACTAAAACTTGACAAGAAGCACCCATCAGGCACCCAACTCGACACCCATGGGATGCCGACCCACCCGGGCTTCCACCTAGCACACCTTGGCACCCACCCACCCTCGCACCCAACCTCGCACCCAACTTAGCACCTTTGAACCCACATTGGCACTCACCCTGACCCTGGCACCTTGGAACCCACATTGGCACTCACCTTGACCCTGGCACCCACCTTTGCACTCACCTTGGGACCCACCCTGGCTCCCACCTCGGCACCCACCCAGACACCCACCTTGGTTCCTTGGCACCCACCTTGGATCCTTGGCACCCACCCCGACACCCACCTTGGCACGCAACTTGGCTACTTGCCACCCACCTTGGCTCGTTGACGCCCACCCCGACAACCACCCCGTGACCTACCCTGGCTAGGGTTGGTGCACACCCACCCTGGTGCCCACCTTGGCACCCACCCTATGACCCACCTTGGCACGCACCTTAGTACCCACCCCGTTACCCACCCTAGGACCCACCCCGTGACCCACCTTGGCCAGGGTGGGTGCACCCACCCTGGTGCCCACCTTGGCACCCACCCATCCTAGCACCCAGCCTGTGACCGGGCTTGGAACCCAACCTTGCACCCGCACCCGTCTTGGCCAGTGTGGGTGCGCACCCATCCTGGCACCCACGTTGTGACACACCCTTTAACCCACGCACCCTAGCACCCACGTTGGCACCCACCTTGGAACCCAACCTAGCAACTTGGCACCCACCCCGTGACCCACCTTGGCATCCACCATAGCAGTCGCCGACTTGGCACCCACCTCGGCACCCACCTTGACACTTGTGGACCCACCTTGCCACTCACCCTAGCATCGACCCATCCTAGCACCCACCCTGGCACCTTTGCACCCTAGCACTCACCCATCCTAGCACCTAACCTGTGACCCACCTTGACACTCACCCTCGCACCCACCTTGGAACCCAACCTAGCACCCACCCACCCTGACACCAACCCTAGCACCTACCCACCCTTGCACCCACCCTGTGACCCATCTTGGCACCCACCCATCCTACCACTCAACCTATCACCCACCTTCTCACCCACCTTGGCATCCACCTTAGCACCCACCCACACTGGCACCTTGGCACCCACCTCGGGCAAGGTGGGTGCACACCCACCCTGGCACCCAATTTAGAACCCACCGAGCATGTTACCCACCTTGGCACCCACATTGCAGCCCACCCTAGTACCCACCCTATGACCCACATTGGCATCCACACCCTAGCACCCAGGCACCTCGACACCCGCCTTGACACCCACCCTAGCACTGAACCTGTGACCCACCTTGGAACTCACCCTAGAACCCACCCACCCTGTGAACCACCTTGGCATCCACCTTAGCACCCACCCACCTTGGCACCCACTCTAGCACTCACCCATCCTAACACCCAACTTGTTACCCACCTTGGCACCCGCCCTCGCGTCCACCTTGAAACCCACCCTAGCACCCACCCACGCAGGAGCCCACCTTGGCACCCAACCTAACACCCACGCATCCTGGCACCCAACTTGTGACCCACCTTGGAACCCACCCTAGTACCCACCTTTGAACCCACTATATCACCAACCCACCTTGGCACCCACCCTATGACCCTCTTTGGAATCCACCCTAGCACGCACCCACCCTGGCACCCACCATGGAGCGCACCCTAGCACCCACCCACCTCGGCACGCACCTCAACACCCACCTTGGTGTGCGCACTGCGCCAACCTCTCAAAGACCCTATGTGGTGCGCTCCAAAGTGTACACCTTTGGTGCGCTCCAAGGTGCGCACCTTTGGTGCACACCGAGGTGCACACCAAAGTGTGCACCGAGGTGAGCACCAAAGTGCACTCCAGGGTGCACACCAAGGCGTGCACCTTTGGTGCGGTCAATGCAAACGAATTCGGAAGTTGGGGTCGATGTCCTAATCGCTGCTGCAGACTACACGTATGAGAATCGGACAAATAGCTTTATATAGGGGAGGTGTTGCGTTTGATGGGTCGACTCCCCTGGTTGTGTGCACTGCACCAACTTCAAAGACCCTGTCTTGTTTAAGAAGTCAAAAGTTGGGGTGGATGTCCTAATCATTGCTGCAGTCTACGCATGTATGAGAATCAGACAAATAGCTTATATAGGGGAGGTGTTGCATTCGGTGGGTTGACTCCCCTGGTTGTGCGCACTGCGCCAACCTCAAAGACCCCGCATAGCAGAAGAAGTCGGAAGTCGGATTTTGGTGAGCACCAAGGCGTGCACCTTTGGTGCGGTCAACGCAGACGAATTCAGAAGTTGGGGTGGATGTCCTAATCGTTGTTGCAGGCTACACATGTATGAGAATCAGACAAATAGCTTATATAGGGGAGGTGTTGGGTTTGATGGGTCAACTCCCTTGGTTGTGCGCATTACGCCAACCTCAAAGACCTTGTTTTCGTTAAGAAGTCAAAAGTTGGGGTCAATGTCCTAATGGCTCCTGCAGGCTACACATGTATGAGAATCGGACAAATAGCTTATATAGGGGAGGTGTTGGGTTTGATGGGTCGACTCCCCTGGTTGTGCGCATTACGTCAACCTCAAAGACCTTGTTTTCGTTAAGAAGTCAAAAGTTGGGGTCGATGTCCTAATTGCTCCTGTAGACTACACATGTATGAGAATCAGACAAATAGCTTATATAGGGGAGGTGTTGGGTTTGATGGGTTGACTCCCCTAGTTGTTCGCATTACACCAACCTCAAAGACCTTGTTTTCGTTTAGAAGCCGAAAGTTGGGGTCGATGTCCTAATTGCTCCTGCAGGCTACGCATGTATGAGAATCAGACAAATAGCTTATATAGGGGAGGTGTTGGGTTTGATGGGTCGACTCCCCTGGTTGTGCGCATTGCGCCAACCTCAAAGACCCTGCATTGCGGATGAAGTCGAAAGTCAGAGTTTGGTGTGCTACAAGGTGTGGTCGAAGGTGCTCACCTAGGTGTGCACCTTTGGAGCACAGGAAAAGTGCCCTCCAAAAGTGCGCACCTTTGGAGTGCACAAAAGTGCCCTCCAAAAGTGCGCACCTTTGGAGCGCAGAAAAGTGCCCTCCAAAAAGTGCCCTCCAAAAGTGCGCACCTTTGGAGCGCAGAAAAGTGCCCTCCAAAAAGTGCCCTCCAAAAGTGCGCACCTTTGGAGCGCAGAAAAGTGCCCTCCAAAAAGTGCCCTCCAAAAGTGCGCACCTTTGGAGCGCAGAAAAGTGCCCTCCAAAAGTGCGCACCTTTGGAGCGCAGAAAAGTGCCCTCCAAAAAGTGCCCTCCAAAAGTGCGCACCTTTGGAGCGCAGAAAAGTGCCCTCCAAAAAGTGCCCTCCAAAAGTGCGCACCTTTGGAGCGCAGAAAAGTGCCCTCCAAAAAGTGCCCTCCAAAAGTGCGCACCTTTGGAGCGCAGAAAAGTGCCCTCCAAAAAGTGCCCTCCAAAAGTGCGCACCTTTGGAGCGCAGAAAAGTGCCCTCCAAAAAGTGCCCTCCAAAAGTGCGCACCTTTGGAGCGCAGAAAAGTGCCCTCCAAAAGTGCGCACCTTTGGAGCGCACAAAAGTGCCCTCCAAAAGTGCGCACTTTTGGTGCGCACCAAGGCGCTGGTTCGGTCGTTGCAGGCGAGTTCGGAAGTTGGGGTCGATGTCCTGAGCGGAGGTGCAAACTACACAGGTGTCGGAATCGGACAAATAGCTTATATAGGGGAGGTGTATGCTTCGATGGGTCGACTCCCCAGGTTGAGCGCACCGCGCCAACCTCAAAGACCCTACGGTATGGATGAAGTCGGAAGTTGGGTCCGATGACCAATTCGATTAGTAGGTATGCTCATGAGGTCGGAATTTGGGTCCGATGACCTGCCATGTGCAGGAAGGCGAATGTTGACACTGTGCGTTGCAAGGTGCACACCAAGGCGCTGGTGCGGTCTTTTTAGTCGAGTTCGGAAGTTGGGGTCGATGTCCTGATCGGAGGTGCAAGCTACACAGGTGTGGGAATCGGACAAATAGCTTATATAGGGGAGGTGTATGCTTCGTTGGGTCGACTCCCCGGGTTGAGCGCACCGCGCCAACCTCAAAGACCCTACGGTATGGATGAAGTCGGAAGTTGGGTCCGATGACCGATTCGATATGTAGGCATACTCGCGAGGTCGGAATTTGGGTCCGATGACCTGCCACGTGCAGGAAGGCGAATGTTGGCACTGTGCGTTGCAAGGTGCGCACCAAGGCGCTGGTTCGGTCGTTGGAGGCGAGTTCGGAAGTTGGGGTCGATGTCTTGATCGGAGGTGCAAACTACACAGGTGTGGGAATCGGACAAATAGCTTATATAGGGGAGGTGTATGCTTCGTTGGGTCGACTCCCCGGGTTGAGCGCACCGCGCCAACCTCAAAGACCCTACGGTATGGATGAAGTCGGAAGTTGGGTCCGATGACCGATTCGATATGTAGGCATACTCGCGAGGTCGGAATTTGGGTCCGATGACCTGCCATGTGCAGGAAGGCGAATGTTGGGACTGTGCGTCGCAAGGTGCGCACCAAGGCGCTGGTGCCGTCGTTGCAGTCGAGTTCGGAAGTTGGGGTCGATGTCCTGGTCAGAGGTGCAAACTACACAGGTGTGGGAATCGGACAAATAGCTTATATAGGGGAGGTGTATGCTTCGATGGGTCGACTCCCTGGGTTGAGCGCACCGCGCCAACCTCAAAGACCCTACAGTATGGATGAAGTCGGAAGTTGGGTCCGATGACCGATTCGATACGTAGGCATATTGGCGAGGTCTGAATTTGTGTCCGATGACCTGCCATGCGCAGGAAGGCGGAATTTGGGTCCGATGACCGAGTTGATGGCGTGCCATGCGCAGAAAGGCGGAATTTGGGTCCGATGACCGAGTTGATGTTGATGGCCCGCCATGCACAGGAAGGCGGAATTTGGGTCCGATGACCGATTTGAAGGCGTGCCATACGCAAAAAGGCGGAGTTTGGGTCCGATGACCGAGTTGATATTGATGGCCCGCCATGCGCAGGAAGGCGGAATTTGGGTCCGATGACCTGACATACGCATGGAGTCCGACTCGGGGGCCGATGTTCGATTCGATGACTTGCATTGTGGGTAAAGTCGGAAGTTGTGGTCTTTGACCCGATTCGATGACCAGACTTCGGCTGCTTGAGAATCGGACAAATAACTTATATAGGGGAGGTAGTGTTCTCGAGCATCCTCCCCCCGTGCCCGTTTATGTCGATTGATGCTGGTGCTCGACTGGTTGGAGCGCTCGGATGCAAAAATCTTGCACCAGGATTTATCGATTGTGATGGACACGGCAAGTCTCCTGATTGCTATGCAGGAGCTCATCGTGAATCTCTATGCGGCCTTGGTATGGACTCGACCTGCGGAATGGTTCGGCAATGGTAGTCGCTCCAACACGTCCTTGCAATGGCCACAGAGGTGATTCGACTAGAGCTCCAGTCTAGCTTTTGGGTTGCTTGGCGGACTGGTATAGCCGCGATCGAGTTCCGGCCATGAACGTTTTAGATAGCTCTTGGGCTTTCTGGGACGGAAGTCGGAAGTTTGGGCTGTTGTCCGATTTGATGACCATTCTTCGGATGTGTGAGAATCGGACAAATAACTTATATAGGGGACTGTGTTGTCTCACGCAGCCCCCTCCGTGCCCCTCTATCTCGACCGATGTTGGTGCTTGAAAGGGTTGGGATCGCTCGGATTTATAAACGTGCACCACCATTTGTCGAGTGTGAGGGACGCGGCAGGTCTCCTAAATGCTATGCGGGCGCTCTCTGAGAATCTCTATCCGGCCTCGACACAGACTAGTCTTGCTGAATGGTTTGGCACTGGTAGTCGATCCAACACGTCGTTGTTGTGGCCGCCTAGGCGATTCGATTCGAGCCCCCGTCTAGCTTTTGGGTTGCTTGGCGGATTTTGCCCTATCCGCAAGTGAGCTCGGTCCCTAAACATTCGAGAAACCCGATTGCTATGCGCCGACTCTCTTTCTTGCGAGCCTCCATCTAGCTTTTGGGTCTCTACGGAACGGAAGTCGGAATCTGGGACCGTTGTTTGATTCGACGAGGCAGACTACGGTTGTGCGAGAATCGGACAAATAACTTATATAGGGGAGGTGTTGACTGGAGCATTCTCCCCCGTGCCCCTCTAACTCGACCAATGCTGGCGCTCGAACGGTGGTAGCGCTCGGATTTTCATTGAGCGCCAGCATTGGTCGATTTAGAGGGGCATGCGAGATTCCCGAATGCTATGCGAGGGCTCTAACGGAAATGTCTATTGGTTTCGGTATGGATGCAATTGCGAGTGGTTCGGCAAAGGTAGTCGTTCCGATGCGTCCATGTCGTGGCCAAATCGATAATTCGATTTGAGCCCTCGTATAGCATTTGGGTCTCTCGATGTGATTCCGCATTCCAGTCCCTTTGGGCACTGCTTGAGCCGCATCCCAGGGGGTTCCCTTCCCAATAATCTGCCTCGCAACCCGATTGCTATGCGGTGAGGCTCCTCGGCCGCCTCGGAACTATCTGTGTATCAGACGCATCGCGGGATAAGGGGTTGGCAACGGTAGTCGCCCCAAGCGCGTCCGATGCTTGGACCATTCCGAGGCGGCCCTGAAGCCTCTTCCGTCTAGCCGTTGGGTCCTTCTCGCCGCATCCCTCGCCTCGCACCCCGATTGCTATGCGGTGAGGCTCCTCGGCCGCCTCGGAACTATCTGTGTATCGGACGCGTCGCGGGATAAGGGGTTGTCACTGGTAGTCGCCCCAAGCGCGTCCGATGCTTGGACCATTCCGAGGCGGCCCTGAAGCCTCTTCCGTCTAGCCGTTGGGTCCTTCTCGCCGCATCCCTCGCCTCGCACCCCGATTGCTATGCGGTGAGGCTCCTCGGCCGCCTCGGAACTATCTGTGTATCGGACGCGTCGCGGGATAAGGGGTTGTCATTGGTAGTCGCCCCAAGCGCGTCCGATGCTTGGACCATTCCGAGGCGGCCCTGAAGCCTCTTCCGTCTAGCCGTTGGGTCCTTCTCGCCGCATCCCTCGCCTCGCACCCCGATTGCTATGCGGTGAGGCTCCTCGGCCGCCTCGGAACTATCTGTGTATCGGACGCGTCGCGGGATAAGGGGTTGTCACTGGTAGTCGCCCCAAGCGCGTCCGATGCTTGGACCATTCCGAGGCGGCCCTGAAGCCTCTTCCGTCTAGCCGTTGGGTCCTTCTCGCCGCATCCCTCGCCTCGCACCCCGATTGCTATGCGGTGAGGCTCCTCGGCCGCCTCGGAACTATCTGTGTATCGGACGCGTCGCGGGATAAGGGGTTGTCACTGGTAGTCGCCCCAAGCGCGTTCGATGCTTGGACCATTCCGAGGCGGCCCTGAAGCCTCTTCCGTCTAGCCGTTGGGTCCTTCTCGCCGCATCCCTCGCCTCGCACCCCGATTGCTATGCGGTGAGGCTCCTCGGCCGCCTTGGAACTATCTGTGTATCGGACGCGTCGCGGGATAAGGGGTTGTCACTGGTAGTCGCCCCAAGCGCGTCCGATGCTTAGACCATTCCGAGGCGGACCCGAAGCCTCTTCCGTCTAGCCGTTGGGTCCTCCTCTCGCCGCATCCTTCGCCTCCGCACCCCGATTGCTATGCGGTGAGGCTCCTCGGCCGCCTCGGAACTATCTGTGTTATCGGACGCGTCGCGGGATAAGGGGTTGTCACTGGTAGTCGCCCCAAGCGCGTCCGATGCTTGGACCATTCCGAGGCGGACCCGAAGCCTCTTCCGTCTAGCCGTTGGGTCCTTCTCGCCGCATCCCCTCGCCTCGCACCCCGATTGCTATGCGGTGAGGCTCCTCGGCCGCCTTGGAACTATCTGTGTATCGGACGCGTCGCGGGATAAGGGGTTGTCACTGGTAGTCGCCCCAAGCGCGTCCGATGCTTGGACCATTCCGAGGCGGACCCGAAGCCTCTTCCGTCTAGCCGTTGGGTCCTTCTCGCCGCATCCCTCGCCTCGCACCCCGATTGCTATGCGGTGAGGCTCCTCGGCCGCCTTGGAACTATCTGTGTATCGGACGCGTCGCGGGATAAGGGGTTTGTCACTGGTAGTCGCCCCAAGCGCGTCCGATGCTTGGACCATTCCGAGGCGGCCCCGAAGCCTCTTCCGTGTAGCCGTTGGGTCCTTCCTCGCCGCATCCCTCGCCTCGCACCCCGATTGCTATGCGGTGAGGCTCCTCGGCCGCCTTGGAACTATCTGTGTATCGGACGCGTCGCGGGATAAGGGTTGTCACTGGTAGTCGCCCCAAGCGCGTCCGATGCTTGGACCATTCCGAGGCGGCCCCGAAGCCTCTTCCGTGTAGCCGTTGGGTCCTTCTCGCCGCATCCCTCGCCTCGCACCCCCGATTGCTATGCGGTGAGGCTCCTCGGCCGCCCTTGGAACTATCTGTGTATCGGACGCGTCGCGGGATAAGGGGTTGTCACTGGTAGTCGCCCCAAGCGCGTCCGATGCTTGGACCATTCCGAGGCGGACCTGAAGCCTCTTCCCTCTAGCCGTTGGGGCTTTCTCGCCGCATCCCTCGCCTCGCACCCTGATTGCTATGCTGTGAGGCTCCTCGTCCGCCTTGGAACTATCTGTGTATCGGACGCATCGCGGGATAAGGGTTGGGCAGTGGTAGTCGCCCAAGCGCATCCGATGCTTGGACCATTCCGAGGCGGCCCTGCAGCCTCTTCCGTCTAGCCGTTGGGGCCATCTCGCCGCATCCCCCACCTCGCACCACGATTGCTATGCGGTGAGGCTCCTTGGCCGCCTCGGAACTATCTGTGTATCGGACGCATCGCGGGATAAGGGGTTGTCACTGGTAGTCGCCCCAAGCGCGTCCGATGCTTGGACTATTCCGAGGCGGCCCTGCAGCCTCTTCCGTCTAGCCGTTGGGGCCATCTCGCTGCATCCCCCACCTCCTCGGCCGCCTCGGAACTATCTGTGTATCGAAACGCATCGCGGGATAAGGGGTTGGCAGTGGTAGTCGCCCCAAGCGCGTCCGATGCTTGGACTATTCCGAGGCAGCCCTGCAGCCTCTTCCGTCTAGCCTTTGGGGCCATCTCGCCGCATCCCTCGCCTCGCACCCCGATTTGCTATGCCGGTGAGGCTCCCTCGGCCGCCTGGGAACTATCTTCGTATCGGACGCATCGCGGGATAAGGGGTTGTCACTGGTAGTCGCCTACCAAGCGCGTCCGATGCTTGGACTATTCCGAGGCGGCCCTGTGGCCTCTTCCGTCTAGCCGTTGGGGCCATCTCGCCGCATCCCCACCTCGCACCCCGATTGCTATGCGGTGAGGCTCTTCGGCCGCCTTGGAACTATCTTCGTATCGGACGCATTGCGGGATAAGGGGTTGTCACTGGTAGTGGCCCCAAAGCGCGTCCGATGCTTGGACTATTCCGAGGCGGCCCTGCAGCCTCTTCCGTCTAGCCGTTGGGGCCATCTCGCCGCATCCCCACCCTCGCACCCCGATTGCTATGCGGTGAGGCTCCTCGGCCGCCTTGGAACTATCTTCGTATCGGACGCATCGCGGGATAAGGGGTTGTCACTGGTAGTCGCCCCAAGCGCGTCCGATGCTTGGACTATTCCGACGCGGCCCTGTGGCCTCTTCCGTCTAGCCGTTGGGGCCATCTCGCCGCATCCCCCACCTCGCACCCCGATTGCTATGCGGTGAGGCTCCTCGGCCGCCTTGGAACCATCTTCGTATCGGACGCATCGCGGGATAGGGGGCTGTCACTGGTAGTCGCCCCCAAGCGAGTCCGATGCTTGGACCATTCCTAGGCGGCCCTGAAGCCTCTTCCGTCTAGCCGTTGGGGCCTTCCCGCCCCATCCCTCCGCCTCGCACCCCCGATTGGCTATGCGGTGAGGCTCCTCGGCCGCCTTGGAACCATCTGTGTATCGACGCATCGCGGGATAAGGGGTTGGCACTGGCAGTCGCCCAAGCGCGTCCGATGCTTGGACCATTCCGAGGTGGCCCTGAAGCCTCTTCCGTCTAGCCGTTCGGGGCCTTCCCGCCCCATCCCTCGCCTCGCACCCCGATTGATATGCGGTGAGCTCCTCGGCCGCCTTGGAACTATCTGTGTATCGGACGCATCGCGGGATAAGGGGTTGGCACTGGTAGTCGTCCCAATCGCATCCGATGCTTGGACCATTCCGAGGCGGCCCTGCAGCCTCTTCCGTTTAGCCGTCGGGGCCTTCCCGCCGCATCCCTCGCCTCGCATCCCGATTCCTATGCGGTGAGTCTTCTCGGCCGCCGCGGAACTATACCTGTTATTGCTACTGCATCCTTCGGCTGGTAACCTCCTCTGCCGCCTTGGAACGTTCTCTTTGTCGGACGCGTCGCGGGATAAGGGGTTGGCACTGGTAGTCGCCCCAAGCGCGCCCGATGCATAGACCGCTCCGAGTCGACCTTGCTTTCAGCCTCTCACATGCATAGACCTCTCTGAGTCGACCCTGCAGCCTCTCACGTTTAGCCTTTGGAATCTCGCCTCACAACATGAATTGCTATCCTTGATGCATCCCTTGCCTCGAGCCCTGATTGCTTTCTCTGGCTGCATCCCTCCTCTCCTCACAGCCCGGTTGTCATCACTGCTTCATCCGTCGCTTCATGCATCTGGCTGCTGGGCCCTTCCCACCGCACACCTCGATTGCTATCTCTTCTGCATCACACACCCCGATTGCTATCTCTGCTACATCCCTCGGCTCTCACTTCTGCATCCTTCGCCTCACACCTCGATTGCTATCAATGCTGCATCCGTAACCTCACACCCCGATTGCTATGCGGGGAGGCTCCTTGGCCGCCTTGGAAATTTCTGTGTGTCGGACGCACCGCGGGATAAGGGGTTGGCACTGGTAGTCGCCCCAAGTGCGCCCGATTCTTAGACCGCTTCGAGGTGACCTCGTAGCCTCTTTCGGTCCAGGCTTCCTGCCTTCAACGCCCTTTTTACACCTCGATTGCTATGCGCGGGCTCGTTGGCGTCTATCACCTCTCTGCGAAGAGTGGCACGATGATTGTTGGGGTAAATCGTAGCAGTCCGATCTCTGGCCTTGGGCCATTGTGAGGGCTGATCGATTTCCTGTGCGCATCTCGTGTTCGCCCAGTAACAGACTCGACGACTTGTAATCGGTCTTGTTCCCGATTGTTCCTGGAGGTAGTCTTCGGAACTCTTGGATTTGACCTGTCACTCGAACTGTCCTCTTCCCGAGGATGCTTGTGTGTGTGTGCTTGTGCCATTTCCTTGGCGGTATTAACGAGATATTAAAGAGCGGAGTGAGCGCCTCGCCCAGCTATGTTTGGGGCTCCTCACTCCCTTACCCGGTGTGCGACCGCTTTGCACGTAGGTTGCGGAGCATCGCGACTCTTTCGATGTTTGGCGGTTGTCTTCCGGTGATGCGTTGGTCCCGAAGTGCACGTTACTAGCATTTCTGCCATTGTTCTCGATCTTTGGCACGTTCCTTCGTTGCAATTGGATATATATCTCCGTTTATACGCGCAGGCTTC